>NC_073313.1:256417781-256482781 GCF_027595985.1 Sorex araneus | reverse complement strand
CCCTATCTTGTACTAAAGTCATTAGCCTTGCTCCAAGAACTAAGTTCTTGACTTTACTGTGGGAAAGAATTCAAGGGTGAATAAGAGGAGAGAACAGAAAGAAGTTTCCTTTAAAGTCAAGTATAATTTAAGATTATGTGAAGGCATACCCCATAAAAGAGTAACATTACTTCTAAACTCTTTATTAAAAGCAAGAGTACCTGTTCAAGATCAGAGTACAGTCTCATTCTGGAGTGATTAGCATTATTTCTAAACAAAGCAGGCAGTATTCTAAAAGTATAACATATACACTCAAAGACTCAAGAGTATGGACATACGTTAGAGATAGAAACACCATTTCTACACAAATTTCTAGGCTATTTAGATTTAGAAATGGGATAAATTAATACAGAATAGAATATCCATGGGATTTCAGAGAAAGAGGCCAAGTTTTTACATTTCCAGTTGCTTGAAATCAAAGCAGTTCAAAAATTCTATTTAGTCCCTTCCAAGTTTCTCATGGAAATGTAAAGCTGTCAGAGCATAAATGGGCATTATTTCTATAATGTGAATATAAAATAATGAGAATTTAATGAAGCTGGGGGCTACCTATCAATCATGTGGTCTTTTTACTGGCTCTCAAGGCCTTATTATTTTCATCTTTCAATGTCCAGAATTCGTAGCTCATTAGCTTTGTTAGCAGAACTATTCCAGGCTTCTGGGGTTTGTTGTTTGTGGGGCTCTCAAGGAAAAACCTGATCAAAAACACAAACTGATCAGAAATGAAAAGATCGAGTGATCGATGTTCACACATGAAAGTACAAGGTACAAGAGTTGTAAGTCTGTGTATGAGTATAGATGTTTACTTAAGGGAATAATAGATTGCTTCATTGCTAAACCTTGAAGTGTCTACACAAGGAAATCTTTTTCTGCGAGAGAAACGATTTTACAATTCATTCCCCATCTAGGCCAGTTGTATACCATATTGATATACAATTGATATACCATAGTAACTGTTCTCCTGTCTCAACAGATCACTTCCTCTTTATCCACAAGAGGATTAGAGTGAAATTTACCCTCCAAGAATTTAAGACACGATTAGGGAAGGTTTCTGACTAACTGAAGTGTTCGTTGACTCCTGCTGTTAGCAGTGCTGCCAATAGGGAAATTAGGCCGCATTCACTTCATTGTCCAGTCTCAGTAAGTCTAAGCATACTGCCAAGAAGTGACTTAATCTTCAGTCACCCGCCATGGCCTTCCCAATGGCATCTTGGTAGAGATGGAGATGAGGCCACCACTATTTCAAACTTGATCTTTCGTGAATGACAGCTGGAAAAAAATCCTCTCGGTGGTATAAAGCAGTGGTTAGGAGCACAAAAATGGAAACTATTTGGATAATGTCTCCATGGCATATGAGCTGAGTGGTTTCACATATGCCCTCAAGAAGCTTATGTCACACTAGCCCTCATTCCCCATGAAAGGACAAACCATGACATTGGTTTGTTCTTTCCCCGTGTTTCTGGTTTTAGAGATAGGCATTTAATTAGCCAAGGACTTAAATGAAATTATGGGAATGAAGTCTTTATCCAGTATAACTAGTATCCTTATTTTTACAAAAGTTGAGGTACAAGAATGCAAGTACACAGAGAAACAGGGTGTGTGAGGACACCGAAGGTGACTGTTTGGAAGTCAAAGAGAGGCTTTGGAGAAACTATACCTGAACAATCCTCTCTTGAACTTTCAGCTTCCATAAGCATGGGAAATAATTTTTGTCATTTAAGCCTCCCGTCTATAGTATGATGCTTTTGTCTTATCAGACAGGCATTTTTGTCTCTGTCCCATATTTGTTCTGTGAGTAGAGAAGGGACCATATCTCAAAGGCCTCGTGTGAGTTTGAGTGAGATTATGCACGTAAAATTCCAGACCAGTGTCTTGTGCAAACAGGAAGCTCGTACCTGTGACACATTGCTTTTAATCACTGTATCACTGTCATCCCATTGCTCATCGATTTGCTCGAGTGGGCACCAGTAACGTCTCCATTGTGAGACTTGTTGTTACTGTTTTAGGCATATCGAATACACCACAGGGAACTTGCTAGGCTCTGCCATGTGGGCGAGATACTCTCGGTAGCTTGCCAGGCTCTCTGAGAGGGGCAGAGGAATCGAACATGGGTCGGTGGCATACAAGGCAAACGCCCTACCCTCTGTGCAATCACTCCAGCCCATTGCTTTTAATAATCCAATTTATTAATTTTTAAAGTAAATGCTCTCCAGAGAAGTAAAATGACAGCTCAAAGGCAGTTCCCTACCTGGCAGGCCAGTTATGTCCAAGATCCTCAAGAACAAGGTTTAAGAGAGTGGGATTGAAGATTTGTTGTCATCATTCAACATTAACTCATCTCCCAGCAGAAGCTGTCTGCATTTCTCATTCCCAGTGCATTGTACACTAATGGGTAAAAACAAAGGGTCAAGATCTAAACTGAGTTCCAACTGAAGAGCGTGCATTGAGGATTCCGAGGTGACTAAGGCAGATAGGGTCCCTTCTCTTCTGGGCTAAAGGCACTGCCAGAAGGAGGCAGACCAAGCATAATGAGCACAACGATTTCAGAGAAACGGCTAGGTGCTCTGCTAGAGCTTGACTGCCAAGGAGGCAGTAGGGACCACCTCTCCAAAGGGAAAAAAACACTCCAGCTGAGACCTAAATGATGAGAAAGAGCCAAGACATCCTTATGATCTGGGGTGTGCGAGGACGTTTCCAAGAACAGAATGTGCAAAATGCTGAAGGAAGATTATGCTGAGACTTCTAAAGAATAGTTTTGAAAAAAAAGAAGAGTCGCATGGTTGGTTTGTCTTTAAACACAATTTTCTGCTCTTCTTCTTCCTAGAAATCTGGCTTCCTTAAAATGTTCAAGAGATTTTCATTACGATGATGAGTATAAAAAGAACTTCTGTGTCCTTTACTAATTTTTTTAAATTATAGTTTAGATATACAAGAGTGTTAACGTTCAGGATGTTGATGCAGAAATTGTATCTCACCACCACCAAAGTGTCATAAACTTCCACTACTTTCCCTGTGTCATTTCTAGTTGGGTCTTCATCTCCTCTTCCCTCTCTTCCCATACTTGATAATCAGTTTTGTAACCCAAGGCAAGGATTTGTCATTATTTGGTACTATCTATTCTCTTTTTTGTCTCTCTATATTCTACAGATTAGTGATATCATTCATATTTTTTCTTCTCCTTCTAACTTATTTTGTGAAACATGATCCCCTACAGTTAACATCCATGTTGTAGCCAACAGCACAATTTCATATTTTCTTACAACTGTAGAGTATTTCGTTGTATATTTATGTCATAAATTCTTTATCCTTTCATCTGTTGTGGGGAAACTTGGGTTGTTTCCATATTCCACCTATTGTACTAAATGCTACAATGAACATAGGTGTGTGTATATATGTTTCCAGATAAATGTTTTGTGTTTGAGAGGTAATGCCAAGTAGTAGAATCTGGATAGTATGAGAGGACTATTCTTTTTTTCAGAAACTTATTTTCCCAGTTTAACTACAACCAAAAATGAAGGCATATTTCAGAGATAAATATTATTGAAAGTGGAGGTGAGGAAAGACGTTGGCCAGTATCGAGGAGAGAAAGTAGTCAGGAAAATACATAAAGCATCAGAACATCAGAACTGGGGGGTACATTTAGACACAACCTTGTATGACTGCCTCATTTTAAAGTGAGGAAACTGTGGAGAACTCAAAGATTTGAAAGTCAGATGGTAGCAGAATGAGAACTATAACAACTCAACCCAAATGAGAGAACCGCTCCTCTACTTCCTCACTGATGCGTTGCTTAGGTCCAAGAAGGTAAGCAGCTAGGATGAAGCGAACCTTCAGTCAAAAAGTAATGCCCAGACTCCAGGGTGCAAAGTGTAATTAGCCCATTTTTATTATGATGAAAGTAAGACTGAAAAGTAAATAGTTCAATCCTCAAGTGGTAAAAGTTTGTTTATTGTTTTTAACGGTCGATTTGCATCTTCCTGATGAGAGCGATGTAGAGCATTTTTTTTCCAAGTGCCTTTTGGCCAATTTTATCTCTTTCTTGAGGAAGCTCCTATTTATTATTTCTTCTCCCCAAGTTTTGAATGGGCTAGTTGTTTTTTCCTGGAAAAGTTCTACCAGTGCTTGTATCCTAGATATTATTGGGTAAATAAGTTTTCTTATTCCATGGGCTGTCTTTGTACCTTGGTAACTGTTTCTTTTTTTTTTAAATCATGGTGAGATACAAAGTTACAAAGTTGTTCATGCTATACAATATCCCAACACCTGTCCCTTAACCAGTGTACATTTTCCCCCAGCAAACCCACCCCCCCTTCCTCTGTGACAGGCACTTTGCTTCTCTCTCTCTCTCTCTCTCTCTCTCTCTCTCTCTCTCTCTCTCTCTCTCTCTCTCTCTCTCTCTCTCTCTCTCTCTCTCTCTCTCTCTCTCTCTCTCTGTCTCTCTCTCCCTCCCCCTCCTTTTGCAATACAGATACTTAAAGGCCATCATGTATATTCCTTTACTACTTTCAACATTCAGTTCACTTGCCACAAATGTGTGGAGGGCAGAGGCAGTTAGGATAGAGAAGGGACCAGTGGACCCCTCTGGTCATCGTTTCTTTTAAGGTGCAGAAGCTTCTTAGTTTAATGCAATCCTATTTGTTTATCTTGGCTTCCACTTGCTCGGTCAGTGGTGTTTCATCTTGGAAGATGCGTTTGGTGGTGGGAAATCCACACTGGTGGAGGGATAGATGTTGGAACATTGTATGATTTAAACCCAACCATGAATAGTTTTGTGACTGTGTATTTCCTGGTGACTCGATAAAAATAAATAACCTCTTAATGGTAGAAACTGATAGGAACTATTTTCTGTCTGCTTTCAACAACTATGTTCATTACCTTCTGAGCAAGGTGGTGTTTTGGCATCTGTCAATGACAAGCACAGGCTGGTTCCTGTCCTCAGAGGAAGTCACAGCTGTGACTGAAGGATGAAAGTCAACAAAGGCAAGCTTCTAACAAGCTAAAGCCAAAATCTAGACTGCCATAGGAAATTGCCAGGGCTCCCTGTCAGCCTTTCAGACTCAGCTCCCCGCAACAAGCCTGTGTGATTGTCTTCCTCCCCACCACCTCAAAGTCCCCAAAATAACTAGAGCCTCTCCTGCTTGCTGGTCCCCCATAGGCCTACCTCCATTCCATAGATAATATAAATTAGAAATTTCATTTCTAACTTACTCAAAATCGAAGACTTTTTTTTGCTAGGGTTAAAACAAGCATCTCTTGGGAAATCCAGTCTAAGACTTCTGATACAAGACCAAAAAAGAGTTGGAACCCAACATTCTGGAAGCTTTTTGCCCCAGGGTGGGGTTGTGACTATTCCCTCCCATTGGGCTTCTGTTGGGATATTTATAACCCATGCATGAGTGTGCCAGAAACAAGGTGAAGGGCTGCCTAGGAAAAAACTCTGAGGCCAAAGGCTCTAAACAGATTCTGATGCCCACGTTGGAACGTTGTCACTTCCAGTGGGAAACAAATGAAGATCTGGATGTAAGCAGGTTTTTAGCTTCATGTTTCAAACTTTTCAAGAACCAGACCCTGTTTCCACAGCTCTATTTTACATGCTTGTTTTATGAGTATCTTGATGGAAATGCGAAACTCGAACATTCTTCCACAACCATTAATCTTTAACATACAATTCAAGGAAGAGGCTGTGTGGCCATCAAGTGATAGCATCCGGAACTGATGTAAAACAAAGGAGGCTCACTTATCAACAGCATCTGCTGCTGGGACTGTAGAAGCAAGTGCCTCCTGTCACCATGGAAACTCATCGACGTGGCAATGGTCCAGGAGCCCTTTCCTCATTTATCCTCTGAAACTGAAGAGCATTTTAGGTTACGTAGCAAAGAATAAAAAGGAAGAGAAAGAATGGAGGGAGAGAGGGAAGAGAAATTTTTAGATATATATCATTCTCTAGAAGTTCAGACACACTATAAAAATTAATGTCTTTTCTCTTCTTGCAAATTCTCTGCCAGGTGAAAAAGTCTATTCTTCCTAAAAACTTGTTCAATCTCGGGTTGGTATGTGCTAAAATCTGTTTCTCAGTAACTATTTGTTGAATGTACTGTGTTACAGAGCACTGCAGGAGACTATAAAAGATAGAAAATACGTTGTCCAGGGATTCAAGTTGAGTGCAATCTAATTGAGGAAAAATAAAATGTGTTCTTGAAATTATTTAAGAATATTTTTCTCTCTCTCTTTTGTTTTTGTTTTGTTGTTGTTGTCATTGTTGTTGTTGGTGGTGTTGTTGTTGTTGGTGGTGGTGGTGGTGGTGGTAGTGGTGGTGGTGGTATTTTTTGGTGATGAAGGAAAGCACAGTGGCAGTGCTTGGGACTGACCAGTGGCTCTGCAGTAAGGCATCACTCCAGGTGGGGCTTGGGGACCATACGGGGACTATATGGGGTACTAGGTATCAAATCTCGGTCAGCCATAAGCAAGGCAAGTGTTCTGCTTCCTGTACTATCTCTTCGGGCCTACTTGAGAATATCCTTGTAATAGACAGTCTCCAAAGTTGTCATTATTTTGTTCTTACCTTCCTGTATGCTTGATATTCTAGTTTTCAAGGGATGAGGCCCAAACTCCTCCTTCCCTTCTAGGCTAACTTGATGACCTGCTTTTCATTAACATGATGGAAATTATCATAAAATATCAAGAGATAAATTAAAGAACTCCAAAGCAACACAGAAATATGATATTTGGCAATGCATTTGAAATATAGAAGAAATCCACTAGGAAGAATTTATTCTGAGCTGAAAGCTTAATAAACGTCCATCATCACCTGGTAAACAGTAAACAAGTCACATTCACTAATTCATTCAAACTTCAAAATCATCTTATGAAGCATGTTTATATTCTCGTCCCCATTTTATGTGCATGGGAAAGGACATTTCCTATCTCTGGAAGCAGTTAGCGACAAGTGAAGATTCAAATGCAAATATTCACAGACTCCAGATTCATGGACATAACCACTGTGTTCTGTCATGCCCATCACTGGGGGAGTGAGGGCTAATTCAGTAGGTTAAAGCGCCAGAAGTAATTGACAAAGATAGGAGAGCTTGTCAATGTATGCTATTCTCCTCTGACCAAGAGGAATACCACAAATCTTGGGTCACAAATACGAATACATGCAACCTGGGTATCAAAATATCAATGCAAGAAGATATAAATAAGAAAATCAGGGCTGGAGCAATAGCAGAGTGGGTAGGGCGTTTGCCTTGCACGTGGCTGATTGGGTTCAATTCCCAGCAACCCATATGGTCCCCTGAGCACCGCCAGGGGTGATTGTTGAGTCCAGAGCCAGGAGTAACCCCTGTGCATCGCAGGGTGTGACCCAAAAAGCAGAGAAAATAAAAAAGAAAAGAAAATCAACTAACAAGTGACATTCTTAAGATCAGACTCCGGGTTTTTAATGAGACCTGCCCCGTTGTAACTGGCCCTCATGCTGGGGGAATAAATAGTATTCTGCCTTCTATCTGATGTTTAGAGAACTCTCAACAGCATTTGGAAATTTTTAAGGCTTTTCACATCCAGGTTTCATTCCAAACCACTTAAACTAAAATCTCTAAGATTGAAACCAGGCATTGAGAATTTTTAACCTTCCCAGATGACTTCAATAATGTCAATAAATTGAAGAACTAGTTTCAGAGAGCTATACCTCTCAATTCTAGAAATGAGTGATTGGAATTAGAATGAGCCTTTGAGCTGGTCAGCAATCCAAGAATGTCCTCCCTAACATGTGTCCTCTCAGAATGCCCAACTTAGGGACTTTTACGTGACAGGAGATTGGTGGGGGAGGAAGGTTAAGGATTTTTCAATTTATCTAAATACTTTACCTATTAATGATGCATGATTAACTATCTACTGTGATTATGCCTCGTTACAGTAGCAATACTATAAATAGTAACCACCCAGTTTTTACTTTTTAAAAACATGGCTATCAACATTTATCATGCCATTTCTCAGTTTCTATCCAGTACTGAATAGATTCATCAAGAAAGTACAATTTTTCTTGACTGCCTTGACATTCAAATAGAATTTAGTGACAGTGAAAGGAAAAAAAATGAAAGCCTCCCATCTCCTGCAGAATGGGAAAAAACAGAATTTAGGGTTTTTTACATCAGAGGAATTAAAGATATATTACACACACACAAACACACATAGGCAGACATACACAGACACAAACACACACAAAAAAAATATACACACTCACATGTGTATATCCCAAACCTGACCCCACCACTTCCCTCTAAACACATTTGTGTTTAAAATAAGATCTTAGAGAATGGACTTAACATAGAAGAAACTTAACACAGAAGACTGAGTACATTTATCTTTCTGTCCTCTTGTTCAGATTCCCAAGATGTACTGAAAATATTTTTTTTAATTTAAGCAGGATTTACAAAACTGTTAACAACAAAGTTTTAGGCACTCAGTGTCCAAACTTCTAATCCACCATGGCGTCAGCATGCCTCGACCAATGACTCAAAGTTCCCACCTTCTCCTCACCCCAGCTCCTTAGCAAGCTCTTTTTTAAAACTCTCACATATTACAGTTCGGGTAAGAGGCTTACAATAATGTAGATCCTTATGATCCTTACACGCATCTTACCTCTGCACCACCAAAATTTCTGCGACCCTCTGACCAATACCCTCTTTATCTCCAGTGCACCTCCACTTGCCCCTCCTTCAAAATACTTTTTTTTTTGCTTTTTGGGTCACACCCAGCGATGCTCAGGGGTTACTCCTGGCTTTGCACTCAGGAACCACTCCTGGCGGTGCTTGGGGGACCATATGGGATGCCGGGGATTAAACCCGGGTCGGCCGCGTGCAAGGCAAACGCCCTACCCGCTGTGCTATCGCTCCGGCCCCCATCCTTCAAAATACTTTGATAAAAATTCTAACAACAGTAAAGAAACCAGAAACACCACTATTACTTATGTTGTCATTCAACATCAGAATGTTGAGGAACCTATTAAAGAAGACAGATAGTATTATACTAAGTATAAAAACAATCATAGATAGTCAAATTCACCCAGGAGAGAAGATGGCTCTAATAGGTAGAGCACTCGCCTTGCATACACTTGACTGGGGGTCAATCCCTGCAATCCCATATGGTCCCTTGAGCACTGCCAGGTCTGATTCCTGAATGCAGAGCCAGGAGTAGTCCCTGAGCATCACCCAACATGTGTGTGGCCCCAAAACCAAACCAAACCAAACAACAACAACAACAAAAAAAACCCCTTAGATTTGATCAGGAGCAAGACTGAGAAGGGAGATCTGTTGCTATTTCAAGTAATTAATTGGGGGAAAACACTGAAAGACATGCATTATCAACCCTTTCCTATTTCCCTGCATGTACATTGAAAAAGGAAGTAACTTGTATATATAGGTAATTTTTTAAAAGATGTAGAGCATAACAAATATTTAGAGTTATCCACATAAATTTTCCCTAGTAAAAGACACAATATTTGATAATTGAAATGAAAACTATACTTATGTTTTATGCAATGGTTTTCATTTGCAAAGAAAAGCAACTGTTCAGATGAAATTAAAGAAATGAAATATTAAGAGGATGGAAGTAAAAAGAATTCCATCAAAGGAGAAGCAAGTGTGGTGATACTGATAATAAAGAAAACTTAAATGAAGTCCAAAACATTAGAAGGGAAAAAATGTATGTCTCATTTCATTTTACAAAACAAAACAAAAAAATCATACATTAGGAAACTATTACCCAAAGCACAAATGTTTCGGCTATTATGTCTTCAGACTGAAATTGTTCCTTAGCGAAATCTCAACAGTGCATCTATAATTCAGTCTTCACTCTGCATTCCCACTGGGGCTGGGCAAGCTTGTCCACGGGAGAGGACATTGCCCCATCTGAGAGGATAGAGAAAACGGCATCAGCAAGCAGAGAGAAGAGTTCTCTTCTAGCTAACAGGCTGTCGCTTTGTTGAAACCTGGAGAAAATGACCGACCTCTGCCCTCCACAGAAGGATCTGTTGGAGCTCCCTCCTTATCTGGAGGTGGCTGTTCTTCCCTCTGTGGCTCTTCAAATGGCATTCTGCCAGGTAGGTATCTTCAAGTTCCTTCCCACCATGTGTCGTGTTTGGTTGGTTTGGGGGCGATACCTACAGAGAGACTCAAGGACTACTCCTGGATCCGTGCTGAAGGGTCATACAGTCACTCCTGGTAGTGTTTGGGGTGCATATGTAGTACCAGGAATTGAACCAGGTTTGGTCCCATGCCAGGCAAGCACCCTAACACCCCTCCAAGTTCTTTTTCACAAGGACACAAGTCATATTAGATTTAGGTTTATTCTAATGACTTCATTTTAACTTGATTACTTCAGCACAGCAGGTAGGGCATTTGCCTTGTGTGAGGCTGACCCGGGTTCGAGTCCTCCTTCCTCTGTCCCTCTTGGAGAGCCTGGCAAGCTACCAAGAGTATCCCACCATACGGCAAAGCCTGGCAAGCTACCCATGGCATATTCAATATGCCAAAAAAAAAGCAACAACAAGTCTCAACAGTGGAGTCATTATTGGTGCCCGCTTGAACAAACCGATGGACATCAGGGCGACAGTGCTACAGTGCAGTGCTACTTCTGTAAAGACTATCTCAGGGGTAGAGAAAGACACATTTTAATATACTGAAGGTTAGGATCTTAGCTTGCAAACTTGGGGAGGATATCACCAGAGATATCACTATTATTCATGTTATCACTCAACATCAAAATGTTGAGGAATATATCAAAGAAGTATTATACTAAGTATAAAAATGGTATTATACTAAGTATAAAAACGATCATAGAAAGTCAAATTCACCTGAGAGAGAAGATAGCTCTAATGGATCCTATAAAACTTTAAATTTGATGGGTTTGGAGAGATGGTGCAATGGGTAGAGCACTTTCCTTGCATGCAGTCACTAGGGTTCAATCCCTGCAATCCCGTATGGTTCTGATAGAAGCCCATCACCCAGATAGTGACTACTTGTTTAGTCTGAGTCTTGAAAACATATGCCATCTGGAGCCCTGAAACTATTATGCTTTAGAGGAAACAAAAGGAAAACCTGAATAAGTCACTGAGATTTGAAAATTGTGTAATATGCTGTGTGATTTATCAAATGCCTGACAAAATCGAGAACAAATCCAATAGCAGTGATCTAGCAACTTCCTTGAAAAGTATAGTCCCAAACCTCACAAGAAGTGACAAGGGGAATTCCACCACCAACCAATTGCAACTGGCTGTTGTCCGGCATCAACAAGCATGCTGAGGTATAGGGATGAGAGGGACAGCAAAGAAGTGAGAGCCCAGGAAAGAACCGGCTGAGAGGAGAAGAACATCTGAGAATTTAGCCCTTTGCAATCTTATGCTCAAAGCCAGTTAATACAAAGCAACCTCTCCACAAAATCATGAGTTTACTATGGGCATTAGAAAGAAATTAGCAAACAAATGGTGTCCAGTGTTTCAGAGTACCAGAAGCAAGAAATATCCCAGATGATGTCAGGAGAAATATCAGGTCAGTTCTCAAGTGCAAACTTCAATCTACCTTATAAAAGAAAAAAAGTTTAAGAAAACCTTTCTTATGCAATTCTGTTATTTATTAGACCCCTTTCCTCTTTCAAGTACAGAGGGAAAATCTAAAGTATTCACTGACCGGGAATGGGTGACTTCCCCCCATTTCCCCCTGTTTCCAGCAACCTGGCAGTCATTCCCACAAGCCACCTCTGGCTGATGCCATATGATTTCATTAACGGCCATGATCCAGAGACTCATTATAAGTCTCTCAGAAGAGAGCACAAAGTGAAATGCCATAACCATGCCACCGGACCCCACTTCAGGCTGTTTCATTTGGGGCAACCTGTAAGGGGGCTGGTGAGACCCTTCCCTGCCCCAGTGGAGCCAGCCCTGGCAGCTGAAAATGTCCAGAACTCAACCACTGCCCTGCTCACAGCCACTCTGCACATGCTTGAGTCCAGCCTCACCCATGAGTGAGCCTATTCCTGGACTAAGCAGTACTTGGTAAATTGCAAATTGCAAGGACTCGAGGCACGGCGTATGATCAAGATAGCTGTGGCATGTGTCTGGAGAGAACACCAACAGGCAGGTCTCTGCTGATAGAAGTTTGGGTTTGGGAAACCTGAGTAACTTACCAAAGCATCTCCATGCTCAAATAGTTTACCATGTTTCTATTCCCATGCAGATTATTTAATAAGTGTGTCATATTACTCTTACAGGTGAACAAATACTGACGTGCTCTCACTGTGGTATCCCAGGCACAGGAGTGAAGCTGTGGATGCAACAATGATGAAAAAAAAAAAAACCTTTCTTTTACCATTCCTGTCACTGTCATCCCGTTGCTAATCGATTTGTTCGAGCGGGCACCAGTAATGTCTCTCATTGTGAGACTTATTGTTACTGTATGAGATTTTATATTCAAGTAGGGTGAAAAATCCAACAAGTAATAAAATTATTTCTAAACAATCTCTCAGAGACTTATAGACCCTAGAACCTTCCCATAACTCTGGAGCAGACAAGATTTGCCCAGCTCTTCCTCTACCTTGGCCTATGGTGTGATTTTAGCTACTGTCTATTTTGAGGACTAAGGATGAAATAAAAAATTAATATTTCTGCTATGAAAATTCCATTTATTTTCTCCAGAATTACATGATCCACTAAATATAAAAGAAGGTGACAGATTCATGGGCTAGTGCCAGTTTGACCAGACCTAAGTTTGGAACTGCCCGTACCATTCAATCTTAGTTTCTCTGAGCTTTGTCCGTATGCAATTCAGCAGGTGGTAATCACTCCTAGCTCTCCATATGTGGTCCAGCTGCAGCATCCGCCCGTGATCCATCCTAGCAACGGCAGGATGTTATCTTGACACTAAGAAACACAAGTTCTCGGATCCCATTGCAGAGCTACTAAATCATAAATTTAGGTGGGACTTAGCAACGTTGGTTTTGTGCAACCATTTAAGATTTCTCTTTTTTAACAAGCATATATATCAATAAAAACTCTGAAGAAAATTCCTGTCCTTGTAATCAGCATCTTTCTGAACATGCCAAGCAAATACTCACTGCTCAGGCTTCACTTTAAAATTCTCCTTGCCGATTTTTTTCCTCACAATTTAGTCTTTCCAAATAGGGAATTTTAAAAAATATTGTGTACTTCTCTCTCCTGACATTCTCGTTGTGCTAAATGATAAGTAGGCTGGGTTCTACTTGTGCATACTGACCAGCGAAGCTGGTTTCCAACATCTTTCCTGTAAATGTCCTCATATCCTAAGTACCTAGTTTTGTGGTTGGCACTCTCCACTGCCTTCACAGAATCTTCTTTCCCCCAGGAGCTGGCGCATTCCAGTGAGAAACAATATGAAACAACTAATGCCGCTTCCCCTCCCAGTGGAAAATACAGCAGCATCAAAAACAAGACACAGCTGAGCTTTTACCTCCATAGGGTAGTACAACTGCCGCAGTCATTACCAATGAGAGGTTGGAGCTGCTGCAGGCCGACCCAGAATTTCTGTACTTCTGTGTCACAGTCATCCCGTTGCTCATCAATTTGCTCGAGCGAGCACCAGTAACGTCTCCATCATGAGACTTGTTGCTACTGTTTTTGGCATGTCGAATATGCCATAGGGAGCTTGCCAGGCTCTGCTGTGTGGCGGGATACTCTTGGTAGCTTGCCCGGCTCTCCGAGAAGGGCAGAGGAATCAAACCCAGGTTGGCTGTGTGCAAGGCAAACGCCCTACCCCAGCCCAGAATACCCAGAGGATTAAAGATGGGGCACAAAGGAACAGTAGAAAATCTTTAACTGTTTCCAAGTGTTAAAAGGGGAGTTTTCATTTTTTAAAATGAAATTTCCATTCCGTTTCCACACGCTGAGCCCTTGAACTGTGGTTCTTTTTCTTATGCCAGAATATGTCGATTGCCAACTTCCAGGGCATCTTCTTAATTAGGCTCTTCTCTCCTAAGTTACTTTTTAATTTACCAACAAGTGCTATTTCACTCAACAGAGTAGATGTAAGTATTGTTTCAGAAAGGAGCCTTTCCTATTTTAAAGACAATTTGTTGTTTCCCTAAGGAAGCTGTCCACTGTGATGGCAGAAGTAGGGCAGACAGTGCCCAACTCTCTGTGTACTTTCTCTTACAACTTTTCACTCTGCAAAGAAGTTACGTTTCCCAGGAAGAGCCAAGTGGGATAATAGGGATGTATGTCAGCCCAGCTAATCTGCGTGAAGGCAATCTTTTTCTGTCATCTGGGGAAATATTTTTTTGTTTGTAATGTGGATAAAGTTTCAAAGTCAAAGACCCATTCATGGGCAGCTCTCTCATGGAAGCTATAAACATCTTTTCAGTTGTTTGTTTACTTGTTCCTAAAGATAATTTGGCAATGAAACTAGCAGGCTTTAGGAACTGAGGTTCATGGTTTTTATTTGAATAGTGTTAATCTTCTGCAGAACATTCTTGCTCCCCGACGTCGTAGAAAAATAAGATGTATTAACAAAACTAGAGTAAATGGAAATAGGGATTGTGAACGTAATTATGAAAAGTGCCATAGAAGAATCTGACATCTTAGACTGTGCTTAGCAAAGGTGATGTTCAAGCTAACATCATATCCCCGTTCATCAGGAAATGATTTTTAATCACAATGAGATCTATTCGATGTCTATTAACCATCTTAAAACTGGCCACAGGGCAGGAGAGATAGTACAGTAGGTAGGGCACTTGCCTTGTCTGAAGCCAACCCAGGTTCTATCCCCAGCATCTCATATGGCCCCCTGAGCACCACCAGGAGTAATTCCTAAGTGCAGAGTTAGGAGTGACCCCTCAGCACTGCCCAGTGTTGTCCAGAAACAAAACCGTACATGACATCAGACTGTTCCTCAAAACCCATTCAGCTATGATATTCATTCTTTCATTTTGTGATTTTGAACTTCTTTGAAGTGGAAACGATTACGGTCCAAATCACCTGGGAAGATGACTTAGTCTAGATGCTAGAAAGTTCCCGAAGGTACAGTGCAGAGGACCCATGTTAGGCCTGCTTACCCAGTCAAGGTCTGATGTAACTACAGATAATGACAGTCCCATCAAAAGTCATGATTTCAAATACTACTGAAATATGCCATTAAATCACAAGCAATAGGGGCTGGAGCGATAGCACAGCAGGTAGGGTGTTTGCCTTGCATGCGGCCGACCCGGGTTTGATTCCCAGCATCCCATATGGTCCCCCCCCCACCCCGAGCACCGCCAGGAATAATTCCTGAGTGCATGAGCCAGGAGTAACCCCTGAGCATCTCCGGGTGTGACTTAAAAAGAAAATAAAAATCACAAGCAACCAACAAGCACTAGAGCATGTGATAAAACAAAAATTTGTAGATAAACAAGACATGTATTGAAGAACCATTACTTGGCTTGTAAAATCATTCCTATGGCTCCGTCCCGCTCGAAGACAGTGGGAAAGACCTCATAAAAAGCAGGAGGAGACTTGAAAAGAACCAACTAATTGAAAATGTCCAAGTACAGGCAAACTCCCTGGAGAAAACCACTTATGTAATGTGATTTATGGGGTTCTGGGAAAGGTCAACCATACCAAAAGCACTACCTACCCCATCAGCCTTCCACAGGCCTCAAATTCTCGCATTACTCATCCTTCCCTGTTCCTTAGATTAGATACTTGTGAAAACTTTGAATTATTAATAACCAGTACCACCTTAACAGAAATATGTCTTGGAGCCAGAGATTTGGCTCAGAGAAGAGGATGCACCAGGCCCTGAGTTCAGCTCCTAACAATATCACCAACCAATCCCTGCTGGGTGAACTTCTGGTGGCCCTGAGTACCACTAGCCTCTCAGCACTGCAACATGGGCCTGCACTCTGAACTGTTGGACAGGAACTGCTGGGACCTAGTGTCACCATGAGTGGCTCCCAGCAACCCGCCAAGCATCACTGGCTGTGACCTTATAAAACAGTTGCTTAAAACGGAAATCCTGTCCTATAAAATGAGCTATTCACACATCCAGCAGGACCCTTTCAGAGGTGTCTGCCAACACGTAGTACTGGATTGGAAGAAGAATTAATCCATAACTAGTATCTCTGAAATGTGGAAAGGATGACAAAATTCTGGGCCCTAAAACAAAGTGGGTATAATAAAGAAAGTTTTGGGATTGGAGAGATAGTACAGCTAGTAGGGTGTTTGCCTTGCACGGGTCAACCCGGGTTCAATCCTCAGCATCCCATAAGGGCCCCCCACGCAACACCAGGAGTAAATTTCTGAACACAGAGTCAGGAATCACCAGGGATAGCTCAAAATAGAAAGAAAGAAAGAAAGAAAGAAAGAAAGAAAGAAAGAAAGAAAGAAAGAAAGAAAGAAAGAAAGAAAGAAAGAAAGAAAGAAAGAAAGAAAGAAAGAAAGAAAGAAAGAAGAAGAAGAAAGGAAAGAAAGAAAGAAAGAAAGAAAGAAAGAAAGAAAGAAAGAAAGAAAGAAAGAAAGAAAGAAAGAAAGAAAGAAAGAAAGAAAGAAAGAAAGAAAGGAAGGAAGGAAGGAAGGAAGGAAGGAAGGAAGGAAGGAAGGAAGGAAGGAAGGAAGGAAAGAAAGAAAGAAAGAAAGAAAGAAAGAAAGAAAGAAAGAAAGAAAGAAAGAAAGAAAGAAAGAAAGAAAGAAAGAAAGAAAGAAAGAAAGAAAGAAAGAAAGAAAGAAAGAAAGAAAGAAAGAGAGAAAGAAAGAGAGAAAAGGAGAAAGGGAGGGAGGGAGGGAGGGAGGAAGGAAGGAAGGAAGGAAGGAAGGAAGGAAGGAAGGAAGGAAGGAAGGAAGGAAGGAAGGAAGGAAGGAAGGAAGGAAGGAAGGAAGGAAGGAAGGAAGGAAGGAAGGAAGGAAGGAGAGAGAAACAAAGCAAGCTTGGTGAAAGGGAGAGAGACAAAGCAACTGAACTTTGATGCACAGCTGCTGTGTGCTAAGAACACTTCCAGGCACTTGACATTTATTCTTTTATTTCATCCTCAGAATAGCCTACTAGTGAGAGGTCATTAATCCCATTGTAATATTATTATAATACCTGTTATTTTAGAGCTGATGGAGCTATAAGCTCGAGGAGAGCATAACCTGCCCAAGTTCGCAGAGCTAATAAAAGGTCGAATCTGTGTCTAATCTTCTCCCGCAGTGATTGCAGGATGCTGTGTGTCCTTCTCTCCACAACTTGTGACTCAGAGATTCTTTCTGCATCGTGTGTTCCCCAGAGGACCCTGCACAGAACTTTGCCACATACTTTGCAGGCCCTTGAGGAAGAAAGGAATGAAAACCCCCAAAATCAAATTTACCATCTTCCTGACTTGCTCTAAATTAATAAATTTCGAGTAGTTGCTTTTAACCAGGAGACCTTACCTTAAAAATAACCTTCAGCAAAACAAGTCCATGCACCACGGTAGCCCCAAGACCTAAACCACAAATGTTTCATCAAAAAGCACTGCAAGAAGAATGCAAAAGTAGTCACTGAGCTCTTAAAAATGTTGTTCAAAATCATTTTGTCAATAGAGAAATGCATGATAAAACAATCCAAAACCCCTACCTGCCTACTTGGAAAGCTAAATTTTTTAAAACTTAGATCAATCCCCCAAAATACAACAGTGAAATAAACAAATAAAAATTAGAAACCAAATCACCAAGGGTGTAGAATACCTCTTAAATAGCATGAGTAAGAATGTAAAACGAAGTCATTTTGAAAAATAAATTGGCATTTTCTGATAAGATTAAAACATGCTTTTATCTCCTAACACCCAGGCGTGACACTTCTAAATACTTACCCAAGAGATATGAAGACACAGCTGTACACCAAGACCTACAAGAATGTTCCGGACACAAGTGCCCTAGAGTGGAAACAGCCCAAATGACCGTGAACAAGTGAATAGGAAAATAAACTGCGGTATTTCATGTCGCAAAATATTAATAGGCATGAAAAGGAAAGAGTTAGGGCCAGCCAGAGAGGTAACTGAAGTGCACGCTTTGCATGTCAGAGCCCAGGGTTTGATCCCTGACACCACACAAGGTGCCCCAAGCATCCCTGGGGATGTAACCTCCAAGCGTCAAGCTGGGAATAGACTCTGCGCTCCACCAGGTGGCCCTCCCCATCAGAAAAAGGGACATGAATCTCAAAAACTCATTGAGTTGTAGAAGAGACAAAGAGTATGGTGTCTGATGATGTTTATATGAACTTCTAGAAAGGAAACCATTCTACAGTGCTTAAAAGCAGATGAGAGGTTGTCTACTGCTAGAAGTAACGGAGTGTGAAAGGCTACCATATTTGGGCTTAACAATGATCGAAGCAAATGTGTGAGAGTTTCCTGGTTGGTCAAAACTCCAAGAAACGTACGTACACTTGCAAAATATATGCACTATACTTCAATAACATAAAATTGTTTTTTAAGCACAGCTAGTTATTATCCAGGACCCAATTGTATAGACACATAGGTTACATTTTGATCCTTTCTCCTCCATGAATTGCTCGCTCCTTCCTGTATCTCTATCTGCTCTGCAATTCTCTACACCCAGTGAAGGATGGCAACTCCATCTGTCCTGCAATCTTCCAGTGGGGTTTATTATAAAAATACCGCAGGACCAAAGCCAGAACTAATGAGCATCTTAGACCTCTTGGAAGAAGAAAGGCAATTTTTTGGCCCAGGACAATTGAGCTTGCCTTCAAATCAGAATCCGAGCTATTATTTTCTCTATACTGAATCCAAATCACTCAAATTCCTGAAATTCATCCATGGTTATTGTCTACCTGGTGCCAAAATATCCTGATGAAAAGTGAAACATTCAGCCAGTTGTGTAAATTCTTTGTCTCAGAATCTAAAAGCTCAGCTATTTGGCAGGATAACAGAACAGCTAAACAATCAACTGACGCTTATACTTGGAGATTATTTACAAGCCTTAGAATGGTCCAGATAAGATCTTCTGCAAAAATCAAAATGCAAAGGCTCAAAGACAACATCCCTCAATATTTAGCATGTGGAATCCAGAACATTAAAATCATGGAAATTTGGAGCATTAAGGAATCCTGCCTAACTGCCTTTGTTTACAAATCAAGATAACTGAGAAAACTCCTATATATCCTTTAAAACTCTAAGTTGCTTTGTCCTAAGAAAGCCCTTCTTCCCCTCTTCCTTTTAATCTCTGTTCTGATTTCCTCAGCAGCTACTAACACTCTCTTTAATAGCACACCACCACATGCAACTAATTTGTTAACCCATATGTCTCTTCTATTTACATTGCAACCTACCTAAGCACGGGACCATAAACTCTGTATATCCCAAATTCTAGCACACACAGGATGCCTGACGGTGATTATTCAATGAGTTTGGGTTGGGAGCCTAAATAAATTGCACTCCAAGTGCATTCTTTCATCATGCCAATGTTGAAATGCTGATAGTGAAATTTAACAAAAAAAACTATATTTACAAATAACCCTAGGCACTATAAAACTGATCATCTTAAGGCTTCGCATTCTTTAGATAAAGAAAACACTAATAAAGTAAACTGTAATAAGCCAGTATCGTTCTCGATGTTGGAAATATTGCAATTTATAAAAAAAATTAAGTACACTTTTTGTACTAGTTGATGCATCTATATCAAATTACACACAGTAACAATTGCATGTAATGTTTGAATGTTTACCATCTGTGAGACACTATTCTGGGAATTATATGTATATTAACTCATCCAACATATTTGGCACAGATCTTATATTTATTACTAAAACTGTAAAAAAACCTGATATTAAATTTCGAAGCTAAAGTCTCTTCCAGTTGTTACTAAATTAAGAACAAAATGATGACCTGACCTTATTACAATGACCATTTTATAAAATATACAAATATATAATAATCTATTATGTCCAATGTATTTAAACGTGTATAATGTTATAGATCAATTGTATTTCAATAAAACCAGGGAGAAGTAATCCAATGTACTGGTAATGCACAAAATGTTAATGTGTAAAATTAACTAAAGCAAATAAAAAAAATTTGTGACAATTGCTGAATTTTCCTTCACAATATCTGTTTTCAGATTTCTTGCCTCCAGCATGTGATAATTTTTCCTTTTTAAAAATCATCATTAGGGGGCTGGAGAGACAGAAAGTGGGTTGGACATTTGCCTTGCACACGAAGACTAGGGTTCAATCCTTGGTATCCCATATGGTCCTCAAAGCCCTTCCAAGAGTAATTACTGAGTGCAGATCCAGGAGTAACACCTGAGTTTTGTGGAGTGTGGCAAAAAAAAAAAACAATGTAAGTTTAAAACCTGAAAGTATTTTTCAATGTCAAATTGTTGTTTTGCAATATTTTGACTAAAAACACAAAAGGTTAAAGCCTAAACGTTTAGGCTTTCCACCTCTTCTTTCCCCCTAATCATCTTTCCCTGAAATGTAACCTCTGTTTTGTAACCCAGGGCCAAGGACTTGCCATCATTCCTTACTGTCTATTCCCGTGAAGTTTTTCTTTTTAGTTTAATTTGAAAAAAAAAGAAAACTTCTATGAACAGAGAGATAGTATGGGAGTTAAGGCACTTGCCTTGCAAGTGGTCAAGTCCAGTCTGACCCCCAGCACCACATACGTTCCCCTGTGTACTACAACATGTGGCCATTGAGCATAGAGCCAGGAGTATGGCCCAAAACCAACAGCAACAACACAAGTCCTTTAGCATGAGAACTGGTTTACAGAACTGACCTTACCACAATGAAGGCCAGAGGAGAGATTGGGAGCTGGACGAGGCAGAGAATGAGACTACAGTAGCAGGAAACGGACACATCCGGTGGAGATTGTGGTGTTGGAATGTGATATGTATGAAATCAAATCATGAACAGCATTGGATGTCACCATGCCTCAAATAAAAATCCTTTTCAAAAAATCTATACATTTTGGAGGTGTCATCGAGCCATTGCTGTTAGCAACTTAATATTTCCAAGCTTCACACAAAAACTATCCTGTTGTTCTCCAAATCATGCAGCATACTGGGACAAAGTAATTTGCAATTTAACCTCAAAATGAATGTTTATTCAATTAATTCAAATTAACAACTCCATTTTTTCAGTCACTTTTCTATATCAACAATAATTTCTTTTTTTTTTCTTTTTGGGTCACACCCGGCGATGCTCGGGGGTTACTCCTGGCTCTGCACTCAGGAATTACTCCTGGCGGTGCTCAGGGGACCATATGGTATGCTGGGATTCGAACCCAGGTTGGCCGCGTGCAAGGCAAACACCCTACCCGCTGTGCTATCGCTCCAGCCCCAATATATCAGTAATAGTTTCTGAGGTGACTAGTCTATCTAAATCCACAGCTACTGGATCTCCTGCCAAAGCAGCACACAAACTCTATTCAAGCCACTCCCAGGGTCAGTCAAGGATCAAAACCTCCACCTGTCCTCCATGTGCTCCTGGACTCCTCAGGCCAAAATCTTCCTTACTACCACAGGAAGGATCTGGGAGATGGAGGGTCTGGGCGAAGTCCAGCCTCAGCTCACAGCTCCACTTCCCTTCCATTGGCATAAAAATAGTGCTCTTCTTTCTCTGGTGAGTGATGCTCAGGATACACTTGAGGTCCTTTGGAAGATAGCTTGGAACTTCAAAAGGTTTCCCAGCTTTTCCAACTAATTCTAGGTTTTCAAAGTTTTGAAGAAATGTGAGGCTTTCAAAAATGTTCATAAATCAGGAGCTCTTATCCTGAACATTTGCTAACATTCTGTAAAAACAAAGAAAGGTTCTATAATATAGAGTAGAGGGCTGGGGTGTGTGGAGGAGGCAAGGTGGGGGCAGGGGTGAATACCTGTGTTTGCCCCATGTGGATGTGGTTTAAATTCTAACTATGGTTCTAATAACTTAACTCTAGGGGCACTGATCTTTTACATATAAGCTAAGCATAGAGCTTAGAAATGAATGAGATTGCATATTGAAAAAGACGAGAGGCAATCATAGGTATTTAAGGAATGCCAATAGCCAAACCAATCATACAAATTAGTGGTTACCGAAACAATAATGCCACTGAAACTATAAACTCTAAATTCATGATATTACTATTAGAATTTCGGGGAATATGCTTCTTTCAAGGCATGAAAGGAACCATCCCGTACCCTATAGGATTCTTCAGAGGCTAGACAAGCAATCGGATGTATCAGAAATATTGATGGGAGAAAAAGTAAGCCTTTTAATATGCATGTCAAACTTTAATATGTATGTAGAACTTATACATGGGAGAGACCTAGAAAAAAAAACTGAGTAACATCCCCATGATTTCAGATGTGGACTTTGAGATTTTTAAAAAACTTTCTGCTAAGACAAAGATTGGAGACCAGGAGAGTACAGAAAGAAAAAGGGAAGGTCATGGAGGCAGTTCCCAAAGAAGGTGCTTTGGGCCAAAGGCATTGCAGATTTCAGTTCCACTCTTCTCCTTCGGAAAGAGCTGAAGGGATTAGACCTTCTCCAGTTTAAGGAGGAAAAGGCCCTAAACTGAGAACTTTCATAGGAATCTTTTAAAGGTAATAGCCATTCTGCCTTCCATATTCCTCTCATGAAATTAACCTCTTGTCAGAGATATATTTGGGGGTAGCGGATTTTTGTTCCCCTGTACCTCAAAAGGCAATTTTATTTTCCTCTCAGTTATGTGCTTTTATCACAACTGTCATCAAGACTGTGACTGATAGGCAGTGTCTCAGCTCAGAAACACTGAGGGACAAAAAGGACAATAGAGATGGCCTTTTATTATATAGATATATGTATATATTGAGGTTCTGTGATTTTTCAATACTGTTTTTGGTGGTTTCCCAGACACATAATTCCAACACCACACCTATCATCATCACCTCCTTCCCCTAGGACTCCAATGCCCTCCCTCTCGAACCCACCACTACTACCACCACTATCACCAACTCAACTGTATGAATCAGTTCTAGTTGTGTTGCCCTTGTCCCTTTGTTACGACCTTGCTGTATAACTTGTGATTGGTACCACATATCAGAGAGATCATTCTCTGTCTATTCCTTTCCTCCTGACTGGTTTTACTTGGTATGATATCCTCTGCGTTCCATCCATGTTGCTATAAATTGCATCATTTTGTTCTTTCTTAGAGCTTCATAGTTTTCCATAGTGTATTCCATACAACTTCTTGATCCATTCACAGTTGGGCCATTTGGGTTGTTTCCACATTTTGGTTATTATACTAAGTGCAGTGATGAATGTAGGTGTGTGCATGCACACACACATATAAATCTTTTAAAAGTAATAGCCATTCTGCCTTCCATATTCCTCTCATAAAATTATCCTGTCAAAGATATATTTGGGATATATATGTACATTTCAGTGGAGTCTCTTGCCCGCACGCCTGGCTGTCTTCCCTGGGGCCCCTCGGAGGGGATGGGCTCCAGCTTCCCTCCCCACCCCAAGCAGAGCTCCCGGCGGCCGAAGACCACAGCAACCTAGTTACAGCCATGCTGGAGGCCCCTCTCCACACGGACAGGCCTCATGCATGAAGGTACCGGCAGAGGAACCCAGGTGTGTGTAATCCCATTAACGGCCAACATCCAGAGACTTAAAAGCAAGCTCCCAGAAGCGATATCTTTAGCCTACTTCTCCCTCTGGGAGAAACTGGCAATCTTCTGAGAGTTTCCTGCCCCCATGGGACAGCCTTGCAAGCTTCCCATGGTGTATTCATATGTAAAATCCAGTAACAAGCTGAATCTCATTCCCCTGACCCTGAAGAGCCCCCAGTGCAACATCATTAGGAGGGCGGAGTTGAGATAGACTTCTAAGATCTCAGAGAAAGGACAAAATGAGATGTAACTGAGCCCATTCGAGAAATCGGTGATTAACGGGATTTCATGATTCATGATATGTACATATATATGTATACTTTTGGATTACTGTCTTTGTGTTTGCGGGAATAGATGCCAAGAACTGGTATCATTGGGTCATATAGGAATTCTATTATTGGTTTCTGGAGAGATCTCCATGTTGCTTTCCAGATTGGCCAAATTAGACAACATTCCCACCAATAGTGGATGAGGGCTCCTTTCACCTCATAACCACTTCAACACTAGCTGTTTCCAGCCTTATTGATATATGTCACTCTCACTGGCATGAAATGATAAGAAATAATCTTATTTAAAAATTTTATTGAATCACCGAAGGATAGTTACAAGCTTTTATGTTTGGGTTACAAATCAACCTTTTTGAAGAGAATACAACCACAGTACAATGAAAGGAGTCATCTATGTTAAGCAAAGTCATATTATGCATAGAGAATCCAATTGTATGAGTGAGAGAGAGATAGAGAGAGAAGCAAAGAGAAACAGAAACAGAGGCTGAGACAGACAGAAAAGAAAGAGTCCTTCATGCCTTCCTCTTTCCTAAATTCTGCTTAGACAAGGGAACAAAATCAAAGCTTTCTCAGAAAGTACAGAAGTTAAAATTTTAAGAGCCAATTAAGGGATTTTCAAGGAGAGTTTTGCTTTATCCTATGTTTTTAGAACCTAAACCAGAAAACAAAATCAGACTCCACTTTCTATCAAAACTGTGGATTCTATTTATCAAATACTGTAGACTGCAGCACTGTCATCCCATTGTTCATCGATTAGTTTGAGCAGGCACCAGTAACGTAATGTCTCCATTGTGAGACTTGTTGTTACTGTTTTTGGCATATCGAATATGCCACGAGTAGCTTGCCAGGCTCTGCCATGCGGGCGGGATACTCTTGGTAGCTTGTTGG
Source organism: Sorex araneus (assembly GCF_027595985.1). Classification (NCBI taxonomy): domain Eukaryota; kingdom Metazoa; phylum Chordata; class Mammalia; order Eulipotyphla; family Soricidae; genus Sorex; species Sorex araneus. Next base: position 256,457,962 of record NC_073313.1, on the reverse strand, counting down.
GCTCTCCAAGAGGGACAGAGGAATCAAATCCAGGTCGGCTGCGTGCAAGGCAAACGCCCTACCCACTGTGCTATAGCTCCAGTCCTGTAAAATGCAACTATTTGAAATTTTCATGCCTGTCTTAGATTTCCCCCTGCCTTTTTGTCTATTTTAATAATATTTTTTGATCTGAGGACCAGAATTACCTTTTATCATTTTTAGTTGAAACATAATAATGTCTTTAATCTTTTGATTTTAAGCTCGTTTTAATCTGTCAAAGTATAGATATTCAATCACTATAGTTACAAAACAATGTCATCCATTAAACTATGAAGAGAAGATAAATAACTTGATTATAACTATGGGTTTGGGTGCAGCATATTTCTCTACCCTCCAACATTTGACCTTGGGTTGGCTAAAACCATCCATCTTTCTGTGCTGAAGACCATCCCGTGTGTGATTTTACATGATTGCTATGCCTCTTAAAGGACCAAGAAAGAAGAGGAGGATTTTCAATCAGCCCAGTTATTTTTACTGCTGCTTTTTATCATAGCACAGGCCCTTGATGTGATTATGAATATTCTAGCACCACCCACTTTCCACCAGAAAAGCCTTTGTGTGTCTCTATTGTATCTCTATTGTTAACCACTAAATTATTCAGAAACCTGATTTTTTAAGGGTAGCTTAACTCACAAGCAGTATACATGAAACACATCTTATTCATCTTCTCAGTTCCTAGGAATTATATGTGATCAGATAGAATAATATCTTGATTTCATGCTTAACTTTTCTATATACAAAAGCATCATTTGATAAAATCATATACTTATTCAGTTTTCACATCCTACAAAAATTTTCCTAAGGGAGAGGAAATCACTTTGAAGAATACAAATTTCAGGGCAATGTTGGATAAAAGGTTACTCTATTATCTTTGATGCTTCTTCATATACACCAAAAAGAAAATCAAGGAAAGACTGGGAAATTTGGCAGTAAAATATTGATATTTTGCTGTCTGCTGTGAGAACTGAAAGTGGTGCTGCTGCTAGTTCCCTGAACCAGTTCTATAAGATTTATTTTGCAGCTCCTCCAGGCTGGCTTAATCCCCTCACTATTGAGTATCTTTAATAAATATCCACTACAAATCTAGCAAAACTTCAACCCCTGTAGAAACCCCACTCCATGTTGAAAGTAGGTAAAGGCATATACATGATAACCTTTAAGTATCTGTATTGCAAACCCCATAAAGCCCAAAAGAGGGGGGGGCAGGGAGGGAGAGAGAGGTAGGGAGGGAGAAGAAAAGCATCTGCCATAGAGGTGGAGGAGGAGGCAGGAGGAAACTGGAGACATTGGTGCTGGGAAATGTGCACTTGTAAAGGGATGGGCATTGGAACAGTCTATGACTGAAACCCAATCATGAACAGCTTCAGAGCTATGTAGTTGACTGTGATTTAAAAGAAAGGAGGGCAGAGAGGCAGGGAGGCAGGGAGGGAGAGGAAGGAAGGAAGGAAGGAAGGAAGGAAGGAAGGAAGGAAGGAAGGAAGGAAGGAAGGAAGGAAGGAAGGAAGGAAGGAAGGAAGGAAGGAAGGAAGGAAGGAAGGAAGGAAGGAAGGAAGGAAGGAAGGAAGGAAGGAAGGAAGGAAGGAAGCTACTCTAAAAGGAACTCAGCTATGATACTTCCAAAGGAAGTAAAAGTAGACTTGCAACCTAAACTCAGTAGCACTGTAGCACTGTTGTCCCATTGTTTATCTATTTGCTCGAGCGGGCACCAGGAACATCTCCACTGTGAGACTTGTTGTTACTGTTTTTGGCATAGTGAATATGCTATGGGTAGCTTGCCAGGCTCTGCCGTGTGGGAGGGATACTCTCAGTAGCTTGCCAGCCTCTCCAAGAGGGACAGAGGAATCGAACCCGGGTCTATCCCATGCAAGGAAAACGCCCTACCCTCTGTGCTATCGCTCCAGTCCCAAATAATAACAAGTAAAGGAGCGCCGGGGTGGGGCTGACCAAGTCTTTTCGGTATTTCCAGTTTCTTAAATTGAATTTGCACTTTGAATGGAAAGATACCATTTTGCTTTTCAAATCCAAACATCTTCTCTAACGCAGCATGCACAAGTGGTGGTAGTCCCTACCCACCCTGCCTCCAAATTCTGCATCATAGAGATACAAATAACCTACTGATCTTCAAAGAGAGGCTTCTTTCCCCTCCCTGCCTATGTGGCTGGCCTTCTCTCTCTGGGTAATCTCTGCTTCGCTGGGTTCCTTGGCATATCGCCATCCTGGTAAACCTTCTTGGACCATCCCTGCTTTTTTGCTTTCTCCTTCCCCAACCCTGAAGAAGCAGCGAGTCCCAGATAATCTGCTCTTCGCCCGGCCTCTGTTCCACTCACCCCTGGCTGCTCCAGCTATGCTCAAGGATTCAAGCTTGTGTGTCCATGTGCTGGGCCTCCACATCTTTCCCTCAAGCTACAACTTCTCCCAAAAGTTTCCATGAGCATCTTCCAAATAATTTCCGAACTTCATGTCAACACTTGCAACTCAAAATACACAACAACACGATAAATCCTTTCTAGGATTTATTGCCCATTTTAATGACTTGCACTACCACTGTTTCAATTATGAGACTGAAACCCAGAGAGTCGTATTCCACCCCACCCTTTTCTGCCTTCTCTAGCGTTTTACCGGTTGTGAAATCCTGTCGTTTCTAACTTCCCCAGCATTTCTAGCTTCTGTGTTTTCCTCCGCCATTTCCCCAATCCAAGAAATCCTCACCTGTCACCAGGAACTTGTCTTGATCTTTAATTCATCTTTGAACAGGCAAAAACGGGTAAGTGCCAGGGTAACCAAGTCTGAGAGTTATTGCCCAGCAAACTCCATCCTCAATATGCATCTTTTTTATTTATAAAAACACATCTATGACCTCGTTACCTGCTTTTTGTTCTTTTTCTAGTCCACCATGTTGTCTTGAGTATAGAAATACTCTTTGAGGACAAATAACTGTTGCCATGGGTCGACTCTTTGTGCAACCACCAAGGGCAAGAAGCAAGAAATAAAACAAAATGGTTAAACTCAGAGAACATTTTATTAGAAATAAAAAAGGGAGGGGAAGGAATCAAGAGAACTGCCATTGAGCATGGAAGGGGTCTAGAGGGGACTGAGAACGAGGAGGGATGGGGGAGGTCAGGGTAGCAGTTGGGGGCAGAGAGTAAACCCACTATCTTTTTATGCCTTTCTAACTAGGGAGGTGAGAGAAGCTCTTTATTTTTAATCTTACTAAACCTCAAGGCTGGAGCAATAGTACAGCGGGTAGGACATTTGTTTTGCACATGGCTGACCCGAGTTCAATTCCCAGCATCCCATATGGTCCCCCGAGCACTGCCAGGAGTAATCCTGAGTGCAAAGCCAGGAGTAACCCCTGTGCATTGCTGGGTGTGACCCAAAAAGAAAAAGAAAAAAACCTTTTCAGTAAATCTTCTTAAGCCTCAATGCTGCTGTTCTCCCATCTTCAGGGTCCCTCTGATCTTAAGGGCAAGACAGAGACCAGCAGGATGCTAACGTGACCATCGCCTTTCCTTTGGTGCCACTAGGCTGGACCATGTGACAATCTGTTCATTCCGTCATTTTCCCTAGACATATCCAGCCTAGTACCTCTTGTGCCTCGTTTTTCCCTCTATCATAGCCACCATGTAAATAGAGAGAAATTGTCAGAGAGGCTCTGGTGACACTGGTAAGGGGCTAAGTGTGGTTTCTACCTATGCTTCTGACACTTGTGAACTTGAACTTGGAGAAAAGATAATGCCTTCAAGTTTTGAGATCAGGCATTTGAAATGCCTCTGGGGCATTGGACAGGTTTAGCCACAGGAGTTGGTGTCCATCGCTTAAAGTCTGGGTTAGAGAAGGATGACTAGAGTGGAATGATTGGGACTACAGAGTCATTTTTAATTATAGTTTGGCATATACGCTCTGGTGCTGGATGTCCACATGCACCTCTCAGTTCCACCGCTATTATTAATTTCTTTAACCTCTTTCACTGACTTTTATTACTTGACTTCTTTAACCTCTCTATGCCTCACGTTTCTTATCTTTAAAATGGGTGGTTTTGGGGAAGTACAACCAGTGGTACTCAAGGCTTATACGTGACTCTGTCTGTATCATTCAGGGATCACTCCTGACAATGCTTGAGGTGATGGCGGGCATGGGGTGGGCGGGGCATGTGGTGCCTGAGATCAGAATGGGCTTGACATATGTAAGGCACATGCTTTAATCTCTGTGTGACCTCTCTAGTCCCTCAAAATGGGCTTTTAAAAATGAGCTGACCCGGGTTCAATTCCCAGCATCCCATATGGTCCCCCACGCACCACCAGGAGTAATTCCTGAGTGCATGAGCCAGAAGTAACCCCTGTGCATCCACCAGGTGTGACCCAAAAAGCAAAAATAAATAAAAGAAGAAGAAGAAGAAGAAGAAGAAGAAGAAGAAGAAGAAGAAGAAGAAGAAGAAGAAGAAGAAGAAGAAGAAGAAGAAGAAGAAGAAGAAGGAGGAGGAGGAGGAGGAGGAGGAGGAGGAGGAGGAGGAGGAGGAGGAGGAGGAAGAGGAGGAAGGAAGGGAAGAAAGAAAGAAGATATTGAAAAAGAATCTTTCTCTCTAAGCTCTATATCCAGTTCTTTGGCAGAGATTCTAAGTTAAAGAGGAAGATATAAATAAAAGAAAATCATTCCTTCAAAGCTATAAGCAAATAGGCTAATGACCAAGCATATGTCCATTGATTTTCGTGTCATTAAAAGTCTCAGTGGAGAGAACCCTTCAGCATTGACTTCCATGCTCTTTACCAGAAACCTAGAGACGAAATTCAGTCCTGGGAGCATTCAGCCCTGGGTGGCGTGCAGGGAGGGGCTGCCTGTGGTTCACGCTGGCTTAGAAGCTCAGCAGAGACATGCAAGAATAAAAAATAATTTAAAAAAAGAATAAAAAATAAATTAAAATAAACCAAAGGCCAAAGACAATAAGCTGCAAGCAGGACAATTACGTTCCGTCTGTTTGACTATTTCCCCCCTCCTATTTATAGCGTCTTCTCGCTTATTAAAGTTTCCAGTGAGGTCACGTTGCACTGCTCTGGGGGAATGTGTTGACTTCTGCCCACTCGGATCCACCTCCCACAAGGGGCAGTAAGTGCCAGGGTTTGACCAAGAAAAAGAAACCAGTTCCCAGGCAGGCTCATGGGGCCCTAAACAGCTGCACCGGGAACTCGAGGCCACTCTGGGAAGCTCAAGGCCAAGGCTTGCTCTAAGGAGAAGATCCTCTGGATCTTTTATTTGTGTGGAACCTTGACAGACACTTCCATGGCCATGGACACTTGGAGTTCTTGAAGCAAAGGGCAGGACACCTGGCTCTGCTTCCCTTTGTGATGCTGAGTAAGTCATATTACGTTTGGCTAAGAAGCGTTCATTCACTACCTGAGGGATCAGGTGACGTTGCAGCAGCCCGTTTCTTATTGCTACCACAACTGAGATTATATTGGCTCCCTGCAAAGCCAGCTGCTGCCTTGGGAAACTCTCCAGAGCTTTGCCTTCCTCAGTCACTCACTTTTCCAGACTCACACAGGCTCCACCTGTTATACGGGCCATGTGCAGTGCATGATTTCATTGGTGACATGCAGGCAAAAAGGTGACTAGTGGGACCCATATGTCAGCTCTTTCCTGAATCGCTTCAGGAAGCGTATGCATCACTTCCAATCACTTCCACCCCTGTTAGTAGGGGCGGGGAGGGCAGGAGAAGGGCTACATACAAAGCGTTCTTTAAAAAAAAAAAAAAAAAAAAAAAGGGCCAGATCCACAGATCGAGAGAGAGACCAAGAGCCGGGAGAGAGGCAGAGAGAGAGAGAATGAAGTAGGATGGGAGAGGAAGAAGCAGGAGGAGAATCAGAGGAGAATGGAGAAAGAGTTTGGAATAAACTGCGGTCTTGCAATACTGTTAAGAATAGTGTTCACAGCAGAATCTCCAACCCCGCGCCAGGCTTGTCTTCACCGGGTCACCGGGGCACCTCTGAGGAGGGCAGGTTGAGTTTCCCTCTCTGCCCCAAGCACAACTCCAGCAGCCAAAAACCTCCAGAACACAGCCACAGTCACTCTCAAGGCCACTCTTCACATGCTCAGATGATCCTCACCCATGAAGGAACGGACAGAGGAACCCAGGTATGCTGGACTCATGGCTGAGATCTCCAAGCCTGCGCAGATCGGGACTGGGCCTCCTCCACCCAGGTCTCGTTTTCCAGTAGCTTGGCAGTCACACCCACAGCCCCCCACCCCACGTCATGTAATCATCAACGGTGAAGATCCAGAGACTATAAAATAAAGCTCCTGGAAGAGAGTGATGCAGTATTTTCTAGAGCGCATGGCCACATTCATGGCTATGCAACCTCTTATACTCTACCCATTGATGTACCTAAAGTAGCACACGTGTATTTGGTTTTAACATTCTTGCTTGTATGTACGGGATTAAATGGTGCCCCAGAATGAAATACAACAACCATCACACACTTCCCTTTTATTGTGGTGGGAAGATGCTCGCTGGTTGGGTGGGTGGGTGTTTAAATATTACCTGTAATGAACTACTCTGAACTACTTTATGAAAATTAAATGAATAAAAATCATAAAAAAGAACACCTGATTTTCTGTCAAAAGACCTGCCTTAAAATCTGGATTCTGGATCATGGATTACATTGGACAACCGTTTTCTTGGAGCTCAGCTTTCTTTATTCTTAGATTGACAGTACTAGTGACCTAGCACAGAGTATCCTTGTGAGAAACAAATAGCTAATTAAAGAGAAAATACCTATCCCGGGTCAATGGAATCATTTGGTAAACAATGCAAATGGTTCATTTAATCATGCCACAACTTCAGAACCAAGGTATGTACTCTGACATCCTTCCAGGCAGAAATACTGAGCATGATATAAATGTTCCAGAAAGAGCTGTCTTTAATGGAATTCACTTTGGGGGGATTGGATAGGAGAATTTTCCTAGCACTAGTGAAGTACCTTGAAGAGAATAGAAATGTAAGGCATGGGGCAGAATCCATGCACAGCCTGTAATAAGTGCATAATAAATGCATGTGGTGACTGTTATTTCTTGTCTCTTTGTGAAATGGAAGAAAGTGAAAAGAGCAGGAAGGGAGGTGGGTTAAGAGATGACAGAGATGGAATATTTGGGTCATAACCTAAAATCTGCACGTTGAAATCTAATCTCGTGAGATGGAACTGAAAGGCAAAGCGTTTTCAGCTAGTTAGGTAAGAGGGGGTGGGTGTGCGAGCTCAGGAACGTTATTCCGTGCCCTTAGACGAAGCCTGAGGGCTAGCTTGCTCACTTTCCTCCTCTGCACCCCAGAAAAGCATCCTCCCGATCCCTCAACCGTGCTACATCCTGGATCCAGTCCCCAGAAACTGTGAGCCATAAGCCTCTGCTACTTCTAATGCACCAAGTTTGTGACCTTTTGTCTTTGCAGCCAAAACTGAGATGAGAGAACAAATCCGTTCTTGGAACATTGCAGCATATAGTATGAAAGTCTTCAAGACAAAAAAAAAAAAGTGGAGGATACGTCTTTTCGGGGATACATCTTTCGGTATGCATATGCAGAATTTATTCTGTTTCTTAGCAAGAAAGTGCAAGGAAAGATCATTCCTTCCTAGAGTCCGGGACACCCAGAGGCTTCGCCCTAAACTGGACAGGGCAAAGTCCATGCAAAAAAAAAAAAAAAGCAGAAAGACAGGACAAAAGGCAGCAGCTGACCCCGCACCCCCTCCTCCGCACCGTGAACAGAGGTTGCCGCAGCCTCAAGGCTGAGTCAAAAGATTCAAATACGACATTCTGAAGTTGCTCTAATGATCAGAGCTGTTGCGGGGCCACGGACGCCTTCAAACCAGTGACCTTGGCTGCTCGTCGCCATGGTAACAGCGCACAGCCCCAACCGCTCCTTCCTGTGGGGGCGGGAACATTTCAGACACCAGGAAAGGCGAAATCGCGCTGAGGTTTTTCTCTCCGGTGACCCTATTCCCTTTGATAGACGGCGTCCTCTTCCTGACCATGCAGTCTCCTGAGAAAACCGGCCAGTAACGAGGGCGCCTTCAGCTGCTTTGCAAAATCGAGGTCCAAGACACGCGTTTGTAAAAGCAGAACCTGGAGTGGCTTTTGCCTTGGGTTTCCCAGAGCGCTGGGTCCCCTGCCAGCGTTGCCCCTTTCTTTTCATAACCGGCTCCCCAAAGAGGAGTCCCGGCTTGCCCTGGGCTTGCCCTCCGCAGGTGGACAGCGCCAGCAGGTGCAAAAGGTGGGGGTAGGTCCCCCGTGCTACAGGCTAGGGAAAAAAAGAACAGACCCAGCAAGAACAAACCAGAGCAGGAAGGACAGTACGGATGGTAGCGTCTCTGCCTGGCACCCAGATGACCCGGGTTCCATCTCCAACATCCCATATGGTCCCCAGAGCCCACCAGGCGTGATGCCTGAACTCAGAGCTAGGAGTAAGTCCTGAGCATCACCGGATGTGCCCCCAAATAAATCACTGTATCACTGTTCTCCCGTTGCTCATTGATTTGCTGGAGCGGGCACTAGTAACATCTCCATTGTGAGACTTGTTGTTACTGTTTTTGGCATATCAAATACGCCATGGGGAGCTTGCCAGGCTCTGCCATGTGGGTGAGATACTCTCAGTAGCTTGCCAGGCTCTCCGAGAGGGACGGAGGAATTGAACCTGGGTCGGCTGCATGCAAGGCAAACGCCCTACCCGCTGTGCTCTGGCTCCCCAAATAAATAAAAATTTAGAAAAAGAATAGACCTCTGTGCAAGCCTCATTCACACCCTGCCTTCCTCCCCTCCGGACTCCCTCCCCTCCAGCAGGAGGCTGGATTGGGGGTAAGACAGAGATGGGTTCAGCCCCACCCTGGCCATGTGCCTTGAGGTTGGCCCAGAGAGCATCTGTGCCACCAAGTCTGTGATCTGCAGTTGATCATACACCTCACTTGGGCCGGGCGCTGGAAACGCGTGTCTGGCCACGCAACCCTCGGACCGCAGCTCTGCGCTTACCCCGGTCCACTTTCCAACCAGAAGCAAGAGCCCAGAGTGTCTGCTGCTCTCTGGCCCCACTTCAGCCTTTCCCCCGTTGTTTGGATCCCAGGATGCTCTCTGGGAGAGAAATCTTCTTCTCAGCAGCATCCCGGCCTGACTTTGACGTACGAAGGTGTAATTAGAACGGCATGACCCAGGCAGGGTGATCCATTTACCTCATTCCCTAACATTTAAGCTCTTTAAAATATGTTTCTAATATCTTAGGTGCATGGGGCCAAATTCCCTTCTCAGTTTTTCACATGCTTGAGTAAATCCACACAGACTAAACCCCTTGGGCCTTAGGTTCTGCTTAGAAGTTGTTTCTTTCTTTCTTTTTTTTTTTTTAAGAAAACAAATATTCCATTAAAAACGACATAGTGTACTCTGCATATTTTTAGGACAATTAGAGTTTAGAATTCCCTCTTCTTCCGCCCAGGGCAAAAAAAAAAAGTTTTTCTTAACTCTTTCCTGACCAGGGATAACTTGAGATTAGGAAACCTGAAAGGATGTTCTAGTCTTTTTAAATAATCTGCTCAGTCAAAGTACCAACTAGAGGGTTGAGATCCTTGATGGCTGTTTGTGACAGATCCAGGGACCCTGGTCCCTTGGCCAGATAAGCAGTTATTTGTGAAGCTAGTGGAAGCATTAATTAGAAACAGAATCCCTGATGCATAGGAGACAGAGAAGCAGGAAGAACGGCTCCGTCCACCTTCTGCTTAATACAAAGTGGGTCACTGAGGCTGCTCCTTTGTCTGTAGCTCTCCTGACCATGTCCTCGAGATCATTACAGGGAGATGACAGCAGCTGGCAAGCATGAGCGCTGTGGGCAAAGCAGTCAGACGGAGAGGGAGGGACAGGGAGCAGGCACCTTCTCGCTGAGGCCCCAGGGGCGGGCGGGAAAGGAGGGCAACCCTTGCTCACAGCCCCTGTGCGTCCCTTTGCTCCTGAGCTCATTATTTTGTCTATTGAGCGGTTCCCTACCCATTCCTCTGAGCTGCTGTGGCCACATGTGCAGAATCTTTGCCAAGCCAACGAGCAAAGCAGGCATTTTTCTCACAACCTAATTTAGAACAAGAGGTTAGCGGCAGTTACCATGAAATGCCATGTTTGCATTCAAAGATTCCCTGACCCCCACATTAAAAGGGGGGTATATGTCAGGCCACTCCGTGGTTTGTTTTCATTCCTTGTGAGGTACCTCAAAGGGTTAAAATCTCAGCCCCACTTGCTTCTGGAGGGGGCCCCAGATGAGCTGACCTGGCAGATGATCCCAATCAAGGAAGTCTCGCTGACCAGTGCTCAGGGATGCCATAGACACAGGGGCTTGGGAGGAGGGGGCAAAGAAAGAACTCGGGACTTCCTAGAGAAAAAAAAAGTGTCTGTTTATTTAAATTAAAAACAATATTGTGACAATGACAAACCATTAAATACAGAAGACCATTTTCTACAACTCCATAGAATGAGGAGGAAGTATATACATCACTTTTCCTAAGCGAGATAAGCTCTCACCAAACTGCAGGATGAAGCAATGGAAAATGTGACAGTGCACATGTCCGTCGCAGTCGAGTTTCAGAATTCAAGTGATTCCAGGCAAGAGGCCAAACTTAACTTGGCTTCTTTCACCTTAAACAGCCCCTTTGGAGTAAAACCATACTCGGAATTTTAAAGGGAATGGATGCCCCCTCCGTGGCCCCCTCAAACATAAATTTCCTCCAGCTCTGTGTAAAAGCAAACTGATAACCCAGCCCCCGCGCTGTTAACCCTTCCGTGAACACAGAAATTACTGCTCTCTCCAATCCGGGAGAATTGCTGGGTCGGGTTCCCCGCCCCCACCCCCCACCAGCCTCTGTGTTTTTGTCTTGTCTTCTTTTTCATAGACATCAGTCGGAATTTTTGCTGTGTTTCTCTTCCTTCACATCCTGCAGAATCAGTCTCACGGGTCTGCTACGGAGCTGTTCACCCACAGGAATATCAGGTGGCCCTGGGCTCACATGTCTGGGCATGTTTTGTCTTTGAATCCCTTCACTAAAGGGTTAACACCCACCACCCAGAGAACTTGGTGGCCTGTTGGGTTAGATTCCAGGCTGGCTAAGCCCCCCTGCACCCTGCAGGGCTGGCTCAGTGATTCTCCCTGAATTTCCCAATCACGTGGCCTCAGAGTGGCCCACTGCTTCTTTAAGAGAGCAGCTCCTTTGCAGACTCACTGGCCGAGGGAGAAAGCGTTTGTCCAAGCTTCCTCACACCAGGCCGCACAGCATTTATCAGAGTCTTAAGAATCTCAAGACATCCTCCCAGCCCCCTGGGGAATCTAGATCATCAGAAATCTCATGAAAGCAGTAAAGCCTCTTGACGACATGCCCAGGACCACACAGCAAATCCGTTTCACAGCCCAAGATCAGGAAACACAGAACTTGGACCCCGGCTCGGGGCATTCTCCGCCCGACTTTGCCCCCGCTAGGTCTCAACTACGTGACGAAATCCCATACGGTGGAGGCCCACATGTTGTCCCGGTTTGGAAAACAAGGCTGGGAAAAAAGCAGCAGCAGAACTAGTGGTTTGGCCTTGTTCAACCCCTTCTGGAAAGAGCACGAAGAGGAGCTCTCTGCACGGCCATTCAAAGGGCAGATTCGCTTTCTGGGGAAACCCTTGCAAGGCGACACGCATGTCATGCCAGCAAGCAATGCCGGGTAGTCCCGGGTCAGGCCCCCGGGTCCGAGGTTCACCGAGTCAAAAGGGATCACGTCCTCATCCTCCCAGCCAGCGTTCGCCCGCCTTTGAAGTTGCGTTTTTCCCCTCAGAGTTTGTCAATGGGAAATCCAGCTCTCTCCCACCAGAATATCTTCCACCACGTTCCTCCAGTTCCACCCACCCAGAGGTCTTCTGAAAGTAACCCGCTGGGATCGCAGGCCACAGGGACACACTAGAGGAACTCACAAGCAACCGCAAGAACAGAGAGCTCTGGGCAAACGAGCACATCAGAATGAGTCCTGCACCGGGCATCGGGCGGCCCTGGGTGCAGACAAGAGGCTGCAGGACCTACCGGGAATCCAGTGAGGAGGCCGAGACCAGCATTTGCACCTGCTGCATTCAGGAGTCCACGCCCCCTAAATGATCAGCCTCAGCCCCTTGGCGGGGTGCCAGGGGCTGCTCAGGTGATGCCACACCAGGAGTCCCAGTGCCCCTTTGCAGCTGCCAAGCTAGCTCCAGCTCAGCCTCATCCTCCCCCCCTCCACCCCCTCCACACACCCCTGGGAGGGTGGGGTCCGCTTAGGGTCTTTCTAAGGGGGCAGCGGGCAGGGCTGTCGTGACAGCAGACACACCAAGTGTCCCTCCGCTCTCTAGGCTCTGACCGTCGGGGCCACCTCCAGACGCCCAGGATGTGGTGATGGGGGGGTGCTAGGAATTCTGGTGGATGTTCTCCGAGGACGAGCCCTCGCTGCTCTCGTTCAGGGGCGTCTCGGAGGTCTCCTCCAGCTCGTCGTCCGCGCCCTCCTCCTGGATGGTGAGGTGCACGTCGGGCGAGGAGGACTCGGAGCTCAGGCTGTCCCCTTCCATGGAGCAGAGGGTGCAGGCCAGGGCGGGCGCCACGCTCTCCTGCAGCACGTTCAGCATGACGGGCACCTGCGCGGACCTCGGGCCGGACCCGGGGCCCAGCGGCTTCATGGCCTCGGCCCACAGCCGCTCCTCGTCCCGGTACAGGAGCAGCAAGCTCGCTCGCTTCTCGCGCCGCTTGGACTTCATGTAGCCCAGCATGATGCCGAGGAGGAAGACGCCGTAGAAGGACATGACCACCAGGATGTAGAAGTACTCGTTCCCGTTGCCGCTGCTGCTGCTGCCGCTGCCCGCGCCGGGGAGGTGGGACTCCAGGGGGCCGCGTGGGGTGGCGGGGCCGGGGGACGTGCTGTTCAGAGGCTCCATCTCCAGCATCGGGGCACTGCTGCTGCTCGGGCGGCCGGGGTCTGGGGGAGGGGAGACGAGGGGGTGGGTCGCTGCAGGTTAGAACTTCGCCACCGGCCCAGGAGCTGGGTGGATTGGGGGGGGTGGGGGGGCGGAGGAGGAAGGTGTGCACCCAGAAAGCGCCAGAGCCAAAAGGCTTCCAAATGCAGCAGAAGCAGCCAGCGGTGAGAGATGGCACCAAAGAATCCCAGGGGCCGGCTGCAGGGGCAGCGGGAAAGAGGACTTACTGGAGGGTCTATGTATGCATTGCCTGTGCATTCCACAAAGCAAGCACGTCCAAGAGCAACGCTTTCTCTTTCGTGCTTGTGAAAACAAACAATAAAGGACAGAAGGGAAAAAATGCAATTAAGATGCGGGAGCTTAGAAAACAGCAAAGAGTCTTTAAATCACTAGTTTTTTTTTTTTGCCCCCAAACCGGGTGAACAGAAAACATAAACATGAGAAATTTTGCTCCTCGGACTTAAGTTTTCACTCAGAACATAGTATCCTGAGAACTAAAAGAAAAAAAAGTAAAAACAAAAAAAAAAAGAAAAGAAAAAGAAAAAAAAACAGAAAGAATAAAAAAATAAAATAAAATAAAATAAAATAAAAAAGTAGTGTCCTGAGAACTCAGACAAGTCCGCCTCGTCCCAGGGAGAAGCCGCCTTCCCGCAGAGGTTTCTGATGCTGGTAAGTGCCTGCCTCACTTACCAAAAGCTGCCAAATTCATCCAGGGTCCTGAGTTCCCGGGTCCTGTCTCCGTCACTCCTGCTCCGAGCCGGCTCCGTCTCTGACACTCTGCCGCCGCCTTCGGGATATATAGTCAAGACATGCATCGTCACGTGTTCCGGGAGGAAAATTTACAACAGAGCTGGGTCGTGGCAGAGTGAACTCCAAGGGTTGCGGTTCAACTCACACGACTTGGCAGCTGTGAGAAGAAGCTGGCTGCAAAAGGGGGTGGCACGGTTCCCCACTCTCCCCAGTGCCCCGCGACCCTTATCAGGTGGCCTGCAAAGAAGTGGGGAAAGGAAGGAAAGAATGTTTCCCCCCCCACCATCTAAACTGCATCCCAGAGTCCGCTCTTGCTGGAAATCACTCCAGCCGCCCCTCCCTGTGGGGTTACAAGTCCAGGGTGCTCTGGGGGCTGTCGGGGTCATCAGATACCCTAATCTGGAAGCGAGCAGAGAGAATTGGAGGCAGATGTTACTGTGAAGAAACTTGGGCTCAGAGAGAGAGAAGGGAGGGAGAGAAAGAGAGAGAACAGTGCCTGCCATAGAGGTAGGTGGGGTGGGGAGAGCAGGAGGGAAACTGAGGACATTGGTGGTGGGAAATGTACACTGGTGCATTGGTGGTGAAAGGATGAGTGTTGGGAGATTGTATGACAGAAGTCCAGTCATGAACAACTTTGTAACTGTATCCCACTGTGATTCGATTAATAATAATAATAATAATAACAATAATAATTACTGTCACTGTCATCCCGTTGCTCACCAATTTGTTTGAGCGGGCACCAGTAACGTCTCTCATTGTGAGACTTGTTGTTACTGTTTTTGGCATATCGAATACGCCACAGGTAGCTTGCCAGGCTCTGCCATTCGGGCGCAATACTCTCAGTAGCTTGCTGGGCTCTCCGAGAGGGACAGAGGAATCGAACACGGGTCAGCAGCATGAAAGGTGAACGCCCTACTGCTGTGCTATTGCTCCAGCCCAATAATAATAATAATAATAATAATGCAAAAAAAGAAGGAAACTTGGGCTCCTATTAACAGTGCAAATGTCATAAAGAGTCCCTGAATCTTTCCACCCTCAGATTCCTGACCTGGAAAATTTCTGAGCCCAGAAGGGCAGACAGGGGGCCCGGCAGGTGGCATGCCTGAACAACCACCTCACCTTCTGAGTTGAACCATTTCTTCTGCTTCATGTGCACAAGCCTATTGGTGAGTTTGTTTTCAAGGTACTCCTTTGCTGACCTGCTCATCATCCTCACATTTCTTTCTACTTTTGTATGACTGAAACCCACTCATGAACAACTTTATAACTGCATCTCATGGTGACCCAATACATATTTTTTAAAAAAGTAAAATAAAAGATTGCTATTTGCAGCAACGTTATTCACAGTCCTGATGGCCATCAGGTTTCAAGCCTACAATGTTCAACACCGACACCCTCTATCAGAGTGTCCACTTCCCTCCACCATGATCTTAGGGTCTCCTCCCAGGCGCCCTCCCCCACCCTAGCCCCTCCCTTGGTAAGTTTAGTTCTGTAAGTCTTCTTGATGTTTTTCAATCCATTTTGTCACAGAGACACCATTCATATTTCTCAGAGGTCAGGGGAGGAAGCAAGAATTCTTCAGATTGGGGGCTGAGAGATAGTACAGAGGGTAGGTCGCTTGCCTTGCATGTGGCTAACCCGGGTTCAATCCCCACATGCTCCCCTGAGTCCCACCAGGAGCGATCCCTGAGCATAGAGCAAGGAATAAGCACTGCGTACCACCAAGTGTTGGCCCAAAAACCAAGGAAGGAAGGAAGGAAGGAAGGAAGGAAGGAAGGAAGGAAGGAAGGAAGGAAGGAAGGAAGGAAGGAAGGAAGGAAGGAAGGAAGGAAGGAAGGAAGGAAGGAAGGAAGGAAGGAAGGAGAAGAGAGGGAAGAGAGGGATGGAGGAAGGAAAGAAGAAAAGAAGGAAGAAAAAGAATTGTTATTGATAAGCAAAAAATTGTAGATCAAGTTTTGACACCTTCTGCACACCCCATATTTAAATTGCTGCTGCAATCAAACTTGGAAAATCGAAGGGCCAGAGAGATCGTACAATGGGTTGGGTACTTGCATTCCACATACCAGGGTTCAATCCCCAGCATCCCATACAGTGACCCTAGCATTGCCAGGAGCAATTCCTGAGTGCAGAGCCAAGAATAACCCCTAAGCATTTCTGCGTGTGGCCCAAAAGCCAAAAAAATTTAAAAAATAAATCAACAAAACTAAAAAAATAATTGGAAAAATCGAGCCTGGAGCAATAGCATGTCTGGTAGACATACTGCCTTGCGGCTTTCAAATTGGGTTCAATTCACAGCCCCTCAGGTGGGTCCCTGGTTACCCTGCCAGGAGGAAGCCCGGGTGTGCCCCCTGCCAAGAAAAATCTAGAAAAGCAACAGGACACATTGATGTCAGTTCTATGGGAGAGGCTCAGAGGGGGGAACTGGGCCTGGGGGGGTGGAGGGGAGGGAAGGGGGTGTCCTGGGATCTCTGAATGGAGAGACGAACAATTGGGAAAGCCTGTCTCGGGGCTCTGCTGCCCAACTGAAGTTGTGGGGAGCAGACCCATGTCCCCCCCTCCCATCTGGAGCGTGTCCAGTCCGAGCACGGGAACTTCCGTGCCCGTGGTGCGCTGGTTAGCGCCCGACGCTTGCTCCAGCCGGACACCTCGCCAAGTGCCATGGAGTCTGAGCTGGGCCCCGTGCCCGAGGGCCAGGGTTCACCCACAAATCAGTAACAACCGCTGACTCCCCGCTCCCCAAGATCACCCCCACGTGGCCTCTTTGTCCACAGCCCCTAACGATGGCCCCACGGGTCTGTAATATTTTGAAAAGCCCTCCAAGCCGACTTGGCCTTCTCCACGTGCCTTCACTGTGAGTTCCTGATGCTTGCAGCCTCCACTGTGCCCGCAGTGCTCAGTCCCGGACATGGGAGAGACCCGGGAGAGCAAGGATCGCCATCCTGTCGGACAGAGATCGGGAACTACTGGGGATTGCCAAGCACCGGGAACTGGAAGCGTCAGAAGGCAGAGAGGACAGCGGGTGGAGCTCACTGGCAGAGCATTTGCTTTGTATGCGTGAAGTCCTGGGTTCAATCCCCAGCACTGCAATGCTCCAAGCCTAATAAAGTTTTGTGTGTTTGTTTTAGGGGCCACACCCAGCTGTGCTCAGGTCTTGCTCCTGGCTCTGTGCTTAGGAATCACTCCTGGTAGAAGTGATTGGGGATGATATGTGGTGCGGAGAACCAAACCATGTGGGCCACATGCAAGGTCTACCCATTGTGCTATCACTCTGCACACCCCCCTCCATAATAAAATGTCTTAAGCCAGAAAGAAGGCCCAGAGGGCTAGAGCACAGGTTTTGGACCTGGGAGCTCAGAGTTTGAACCCTGGCACTGCATGGTCTCTGAGCACAGAACTGGGAATACTGCAGGGTGTGGCTCCAACATATTTTACATTAAAAAATAAAACTAATTTAAGAGGCTTAGACGAGGGGTGGAAAGAGACTGCCAGATCCAAGGACAAGATGGCACAAAGCCCAGTGCCATGGTGCCCCCATAAGAGCCTGGATTCAAATATTCTCAGTCCCCAAACCCCAACTCACATTCCCAAAGACCTGCATGTATCTAGAATGAAGTTCCGGGAACGGAAATATAGTACAGTGGGTAGGGCACTTGCCTTGCACGTAGCCAACCCGGATTCAATCCCCAAGACCCGTGTGGATCCTCGAAGCCTGCCAAGAGTAATCCCTGAGCACAGAGCCCAAAGAAATCCCTGAGCACTGCCAAGTGAAGCCCAAAAACAGTCAAGAGGAAAAAAATTAATAGAATGAAGTGCAAAGGATTAAGCTCTCCAGAGGCATAGAACAGAGAACAGTGCAGGTACAAAAAAGGAAACCAACAAAATGATACTTTGCCAAAGCATGTGTTGGTGGTCCTACTTTCTAGGGACCTCCTTCCTGCAGACCTCCTGCTTCTTTTTTTTGGGGGGGGGGCATTCACACCCAGAGGTGCACAGGGGTGACTCCTGGCTCTGCACTCAGGAATTACTCCTGGTGGTGCTCGGGAGACCATATGGGATGCTGGGAATTAAACCCAGGTTGGCCACGTGCAAGGCAAACGCCCTACCCGCTGTGCTATCACTCCAGCCCTCCCTACTTCTTGTACAGAGAAATGAAACGCTGTGGGGAACAGGTACAGGCACAGACATCCGTGCAGAACCTGCCCTGTGGCTAGTGAGGGCTGCAGGTGACATCTGAAAGAGCCTGGACACACTTAGACTTTTTTTTTAACTTTTAGTCAGAGAACTTTTAATGATAGATACTTTTTTCTCAAGAGGCTAAAAGTAGGAACAACAACATGATATCAATTTATTTCATGGAAACATAAGCTAGGACACTTTTTTTTAATGAGCTTGATTGAGGTGCAAAGGATATACAACAAACTATGTATATTTAAAGAATAAACCCAGGTTGTATGTTTATTGCAGCACTATTTACAATAGCCAGAATCTGGAAAAAATCCGAGTGCCCAAGAACTGATGACTGGTTAAAGAAACTTTGGTATAATCTACACAGTGGAATACTACGCAGCTGTTGGAAAAGACGAAATCATGAAATTTGCATATAAGTGGGTGGACATGGAGAGTATCATGCTACGTGAAATGAGTCAGGAAGAGAGGAACAGACATGGAATGACTGCACTCACTTGTGGAATACAGAGCGATACAATAGGAGACTAACACCTCAGGATAGTAGCGATAAGGACCAGGAGGATCGCTCCGTGGCTTGGAAGCCGGTCTCACATACTGGGGGGAAGGGCAGATGAGATAGAGAAGGGACCACTAAATAAATGATGGTTGGAGGACCTCCTTGGGATGGGAGATTCGTGCTGAAAGTAGACTATGGACCAAACATGATGGCCACTTAGTATCTGTATTGCAAACCATAGGGAGAGAGAGAGTAAGAGGGAATGTGCCTGCCACAGAGGCAGGGGGTAAGATGGGGTGGGGGTGGTGAAAGGGATACTGGGGACATTGGTGGTGGAGAATGGGCACTGGTGAAGGGATGGGTATTCCATCATTGTATGACTAAAATGTAATCATGAAAGTTTGTACATCTGTAACTGTATCTCACGGTGATTCATTAAAATAAATAAATAATGTATACAGCCAGGGGCCAGAGAGATAATACAGCAGAGAGGGCACTCGTTTTGCATGCAGCTGACCCGGGTTTGATCCCCAGCACAGATATGATTCCACCAGGAGTGATCCCTGAGTGCAGAACCAGGAGTAAACCCTAAGCATTACTGAGTGTGGTCCAAAAACTCCAAAATTAAAAAGTTAGGTATATACACCCACTGTCTCTAATGATATCAACTGGAAATCTACATAATATGATCATGTAATAATTAATGAATAAATAAACAAAGCCTACATCTGGTTGGTTATGATCTATGAACATAGCTGTGAAACCCTCACCAAAGTCTTTGTATCAGACTCTCAAAATTTACTCATTTATTTTTAATAAGGAGCAGAATTTATTGGAGTAGAAACTAGATGTTTTTCCCTTTTCTTTTTCACCAAAACTGTACTTCAAAATGAGGGGTATGCAATCTCATTTAATACAGTTCCTCTCTCCAGTCCTCTTCCATACTGGCATTGCGAACATCATGACAATGAATAGTGGCACAAATTCCCAGGAGAAAAATGCGTTCTACCTTAGAGGTGAGGAGAATTCACGAGGATTACCAATGGGATCTCCTCGGGACCACCGTTTCCAGAGATAGCCTGGAAAAACAAAAAAATCCATGGTATAAATATTTCCTCTTTGTCTCAGGTGTGTCTTTCCCTGTTCTTAGTAGTAACTTTTGAAAAGGAAATGTTTTCTAATGAATTTCAGTATATTGACATCTTGAATGGTTAGTATATTTAACATACTATGTGAAATTAGTATATTTAATAATACATTCATATTTTCTTGGTATCCTAAGAAATGTTAGCCTGCTCCAACATCACAAAGATTTTCTCTGATTTCCTTGTTAGGTGTTTTACAGGCTTAGCTCTTATGTCTAGGAATTAGATCTATTTCCAGTTTATTATTGTATGTAATGCAAACAAGTATGAAGGCATGTTTCCACTGCACATCACTCATCATCATCAGGGAGGCACAATTCAAAACAACAACGAGATACCACCTCACACCACAGACACTGGCACACGTCAAAAAGAACAAGAACATCCAGTGCTGATGTGGATGCAGGAAGAAAGGAATGTTCGTTCACTGATGGTAGGAATGTCTACTGGTCCAATCGTCCTGGAAAACAATATGTACATTCTTTTAAAATCTAGGAATTGAGCTTCTACTTGACCCAGCAACTACACTTCTTAGAATATATCTAAGGGCCCAAAACACAACAGAGAAAAGACTTTTGCACCCCTATGTTCTTTGCAGCACTACTCATAATATCCCAAATCTAGAAACAATTCAAGTGTCTAAAAATATATGGCTGGATAAAGAAATGATGGTATATACACACGATGGAATATTACTTGGCCATAATAAAAGATAAAGTCATGTGATTTGCAGCTACATATAGAGACATGGAGAGTATCATGCTGAGTGATGTTAGTCTGAGGGAGAGAGACCAACACAAAATGATCTCTCGCATATGCAGGATATGCAAGAAACACAATGATGTAATACTGAATGCCCAAAGACAAGGGAAACGAAGAATGTGCGAAGTGCTAGTCAGTAGGAAGCATGCCTCTTGAGGGGGCAAGACAGGGAGCGGGTGATGACTGTAGTGGAGGGAAGCATTCAACCAGGAGGGGGTGGTGCTAAAAGATGGTAATGTGTCATGCATGAAACCCTGCCAGCAACTGTACTAGAAACTACAGTGCAAAAACATATGTATACCAAAAAATAGAGTCCCTCACAGAGGTAGACTTATGGGTGGGAGGCAAATAGAAAGTGGGGTAGGGGTTGGGGTGATTGGTGGAAGGAAGTAAACACTGGTCTAGGGATCAATGTTGAAATATTGTATCCAATATTCAATTTCAATAATCAATATTCAATATCCAATAATCATAAATTCAATATTCAATAATCATAAATAACTTTATGATTTCATAATCACTGTATCACTGTCATCCCATTGTTCATTGATTTGCTCGATTGGGCACCAGTAACATCTCCATGTGAGACTTGTTGTTATTGTTTTTGGCATATTGACTACACCACGGGCAGCTTGCCAGGCTCTGCTGTGCAGGTGGGATACTCTCGGTACCTTGCTGGGCTCTCCGAGAGGGATGGAGGAATCGAACCCGGGCCGGCTGTGTGCAAGGCAAACGCCCTACCCGCTGTACTATCTCTCCAGTCCAATTTCATGATAACTAAATTAAATTAAATTAAATTACAAAAAGAAGTTCTTAAAGATTCATTTCCATTTTGCGTATAGATATTCTGCTGCTCCATCGCCATGGGCTACCTTGGGTTACCTTGGACCCTGGACCAAAAATCAGGGAGAGGAGAGATAGAGCAGGGACTGAGGCGCTTGCCTTGCACACGGCCCACTGCAGTTTGGTCCCGGCCCTGCATATGTTCACCTGAGCACAGTCTGGAGTGACTTCCTGAGCACAGAACCAGGAGTAAAGTCCCACACACTGCCTCGGTGGCCCAACTGCCCCCTCCAATCCCATCTGACCATACATATTTAGGTCTACCGCACAGCTCTGCATCCTGCTCCTTCGCATCAATATTATGCCCTGTGAATCAGCTCATTCTAACTGGCACTGTAAATAGCTCCAGTCTCTGCTCCAGTGCACCCCTAGGTGAGGGTCTATTTTGTTCCAAACCGCAAAGAACAAGGTTTGGAACGAAGTAAACATTTTTTGTCCATGTCTAAATGACAAGGCTTCATTTACATCAGCGCCGTAGAGAAAGTATATAAATATTGTACAGAGACAGAGAAGCTCTGCAAATTGTTCAAGGTCAGGTCACAGGTAATTGTCGGAATCTGAATCGGTTCTCTACAGCTGTAGAACCAGATTTTTTCCCACCATTATTTGTCCCACTCAGTGGAACCAGGAAAGGAACTGAGGAGGAAAGGAGTAAAATAAAAGACAGGTAGTTTTTCCAACTTTTTTGGACTATGCATAAAATTTTAAAGAAAAAAAAAACAAGTAGACTTTTTCCTAAATGACCAGACACAAACATAAATCAATGCAAAATGTGATTATAAATTGTTTCTGTGAAATTAGAATCCACTCACTCTCAAATACTGAAGGCTGTACCATCCTTAGAATGTTCTCGATGTTTTTTCTGTGGAGTTATCCCCTTGCCCAACCTCCATATTGCCCATAGAGAGATGAGTTTTCTTCCATTTGTGTATACAGTTGCTTTCTGCTCTTTGTGTTTTGTTTTGTTTTGTTTTGTTTTGTTTTGTTTTGTTTTTTTCTCCCCTACTCGGTCCTGACACAAAACTTTCTCCAGAGCCTCAAGTACTTGAATTTCCTGGTGACGTCATGTTCACCAGATGACCCAGGAACCGCTGGCCACACATCTCTGAAATGATGTTTGCAGCTTCTGGGACTAAACAAAGTCTGTGCTGGGAGAGCAGCACGGTGGCGAATCTCATCCCATTAAACAGAAGTCCGGAGTCCAAAGATCTGACCCAGTGCCGGCCTCGCTCTTGCTACGTGACTGACCACGTTGCATAATGTCTCAGTGCTTCGGTTTTAGCCCCTCAGCCCTGTCAGGGGTAGGGTAATTAATTGACTCCAGACGCTCAGAAACGTCCCAGAATCCATGAGGATATCCCTCCTGAGTAGACAGCAGGGAGAGCCGAGGAGAGACTAAACTGAACAACCAGGCTCCGTGGTGTGGCAGGGCATCAGGAAATGAAGCTGCCAGTGGCCACCCCAGCCTGGCTCTTCCCAGAAACCCCTTCTGACGTGTTGTGTGGGAACCTTTGTGATGATCATCCCTTCTCCGGCCCTGAGTCACACTGCCTAGACATACATGTTTTAGCATGCCTGGATGAGGATGCAACAGGATTGGGTATCCTTGGGGTCTTTCCTCCTCCCCCATCACACTGGCTGCACGGGCCTGGGATGGGTCTCCAGGTCCTGCTAAGACATCATGGGAGACAGAAAGAGATCGAAGAATCCAGAACTCTCAAAATTAATTGCCTACCAAAGTCATTCACTTGATGTTGTGACTTGTCATTCAAACCTTTTTTTACCCAATATTTATTTTATAAACATTGTTGTAGTGCTCTTCACAGATTTAATCTTTTAAAAATATATATCTAAGGGACTGGAGTGATAGCACAGCGGGTAGGGTGTTTGCCTTGCACGCGGCTGACCCGGGTTAGATTGCCAGCATCCCATATGGTCCCCTGAGCACCGCCAGGAGTAGTTCCTGAGAGCATGAACCAGGAGTAACCCCTGTGCATTGCCAGGTATGACCCACTGTATCACTGTGTCACTGTCATCTCGTTGCTCATCAATTTGCTCAAGCGGGCACCAGTAACGTCTCCATTGTGGGACTTGTTGTTACTGTTTTTGGCATATCGAATACACCACGGTAGTTTTCCAGGCTCTGCCGTGCAAGCAAGATACTCTTGGTAGCTTGCCGGGCTCTCCGAGAGAGGTGGAGGAATCAAACCTGGGTCAGTGGCATGCAAGGCAAATGCCCTACCCACTGTGCTATCGCTCCAGCCCTAGGGTGTGACCCAAAAAGAAAAAAAAATACATCTAAGGTGAGTGCTCTTATCCACCCAATAATACAGACAAGGACGCTGAGGTGCAGTGTGGTAGGAATAGGCTTACCAAGGTCATATAGCTCATTCATAGCTAGCACTTGAACGCAGTGCTGAGACTCTGAAACCCAGAGTCTTTGAGTCTAAGCCCTGCACCCTGTGGTCTCTTCCTGCTATTGACTGTCCCCAGGAGTATCACTGGAAGTGACGCTGCATGAAAGGGGAGAGAGAGAAAGAGAGAGGGAGGGTATGGGGACTTGGTGCTCCCTGTTTCCTGCAGCCTGCGAGGGTAGTTGGGCACATATCCATACCTGGGAGAGTCTGAAGGGCACGATATTGTCTGACTGAGTTAGGGAAGACGGTGCCTCCTCAACTTGTCATGAGAAAACTTAGGGTTTTATTTTTCTGACAGATTATATATGGGCCAAGAAAAAGGGGCCTTGGGGTTGGAGCAGTAGCACAGCGGATAGGGCGTTTACCTTGCACGCAGCCGACCCAGGTTTGATTCCCAGCATCCCACATGGTCCCCTGAGCACTGCCAGGGGTGATTCTTGAGTGCAGAGCCAGTAGTAACCCCTGTGCATCGCCAGGTGTGACCCAAAAAAGCAAAAAAAGAGCAAAAAAGGGCATAAGGATCTCATATACCACTTACTTCAAGCCCAAGATGGCGACCCAACAGCTAAGGGAGGTGATACTCTCCCTACATTTAGAAAAAGTACCTTAAAAAGTGGTGGGAGGTCATGGCTCTGCCCACAGTTACCTCCAGTCTACCCAAAACAGAAGGTGGAAAGATGCAGAGGATGCTTTAACTCTAAAGGAATTTCAGACAAGACCTGGTGCATTTAGAGTGGAATGGCCATAGACCAACTTTAAGTGAATTACAGGGGGTTTTGATTATCATATGGAAAGGAAGATATTAACCACTAAACTGACACTGAGACTGACACAGCTCAGAAAATGTGTGTGTGTGGGGAGTGATAACAATGATGAGAAAAGTCACAGACTCTGCACCCACACTTCCATCAAGCACAGGAGGGGAAGAGGCCCTGGAAAACAAGTCTCAGGAAGTGGTGAGAGTCATCCACAAAGGTTTGCTCTTGCGTAGAATCCTGCAAGTCCCGGTAATTTATCGTAAGAGGACATGGCAGAGTGCCTGGAACCCTGCCTAGAAGGAGCAAATGTTCATTTATCACAAATATTAAACATTGGAAAAATGCAGGCCAGTCATAGCTGCGGAGCACCTTGGCATTATCTATCTTAGAGTGAAGCTGAAATCCCTGAAGTGATTGTTCACCGACTTATTGCCAGCACCTGGTAAGGTACTTGACCCAGAGTTGGCCTTAGAGATATTTGTTGAATGAATAACAGACTTTCTTATTCTGTTTTTACAAGAATCCAGGAAGGGATTCTATGAACAGCATGCTGTGAATGTGGGAAACGGTGCCTAAAAAAGATGAGTAACCAGCTCTGACAGACAGGAAGTATAGGACCCCAGAGGGAGCACCTTATCTCTGATGGACGTTACACCAGACACTCACCATTCTGGGACTACTGTGACTCTGTCCTGCTGGGTCAACTTCCTCCATCCCCAGCTAAGCATGGAAAACACCATGGAAAAGCAAGTCTAAGGAAGGGCTTCAGGAATTCTAGCTGAGGAGATAAAGTTGTCTCCCAAGAATTAAAAAAAATCTGAGAAACAGAGAGATAGAACACGGGTTAAGACATTATGCCATGGGCTAGAGCAATAGCACAGTGGGTAGGGTATTTGCCTTGCACGCACGCAGCTGACCCAGGTTCAATTCCCAGCATCCCATATGGTCCCCCGAATACCACCAGCAGTAATTCCTGAGTGAAGAGCCAGGAGTAACCTCTGTGCATCGCTGGGTGTGACCCAAAAAAGTCAAAAAAAAGAAAAGACATTATGCCAAGAAGTGACTAAGCTGGTTTGATTTCCCGACTTCACATGTGGTCCCCTGAGTTCACTACTACACGTTATCCCTGAGCACAGGGCCAGGAGTAATCCCTGAACCATCAGGTTTGCTCCAAAAACTTTTTTTAAATAAATTTGAATTCTTTCAAAGATTTTCCTGGTGGTGTTCGGGGTTTACTCCTGGCTCTGGTCTCAGGCATAATTCCTGGCAGGGCTTGGAGGATGATACATACACGGTGCCAGGAATTGAACCCAGGCCCGCTGCATACAAGATAAACTCTTTACCCACTTTGCTATCTATCTGGCACCTAAAAAGTTTTCTTAAACCTTTGAAAACCAGATTCTAGGAGATGGACTCAATAAAAAACGAAGCAATGACCATAGTAAACACTGTGATATTCTACCCTTGAAGCTGGTTATAAGCAGATCCAAACTGTGCTCATCACACCCTAAAGTGGGTAAGCTATGCTGGCCATGTGTCAGTAGATTGATGTTGGTGTTCATTGCCTCACTCCTGGTGGTCATTCTATAACGCCTATGTGCATCATATCATTATCATACACGTTAAATATATGCAACTCTTTTTGTCAATGATTTCTCAAAACTAAAGGGTTGAAAAAACAACTAAGATAATAAGAGTTCGGGGTACCAAGCCTGAGAAGTTGGGAAAACTGTTTGCCACCACCACGATATATGGCCAGAGTTAATCATCAGAGCAAAGATAAGGGAAAGCACCTTAGGACAACAAACCCCAGACAGTGGGATGGGCCTACAATGGTACCCAGTGCCATCAGAGCTGGCCTTTATGCAGGGAAATGATTGGAGGAGCAGATGGCTACTTCCCACCAAGGAGACCAAGGAGAAATAAGGCTGGTTCTGGACATGTTTGGGGCCATGGTAAGAAAGCCAGCATCCCTTCTGAGCCCGAGAAACAAGCCCTGCACACAAAAAAGAGTTTCATGTATGCTGACCCACGCTGAGCAGAGAGCCTGAGGGAGGTGTGTAGGATAACAGAGCCTCAGGTAGGTTAGGTTTATTTGGGTTACTCCCATCACAGTGCTCCCTTTCCTCTGTGCTTATTTGTAACTTCTTTCTTTGTGCTCTATTGATTTGTAAATATTATTTTTCTCTCCTCTTTGAGTCCTCTGCATAGTTTATTCAGAGCCATGTCCTTTTGTATGGGCACAGGAAGATAGTAGTAAATGCTATGCTTTTGTAACCTGGGAGTGATTTGACTCTACATGATATTTTCCTCCTGGGCATCTGTTTCTTGACCTAAGCCTCAGCTGCCCTTACTTCCTAGCACCCCCAAAGGCAGGGCCCCGACGAGGGACGGGACAGACCCAGGGCAAATGGTGAGTTATGTGCCACCCTGGCATTGAGATGGGCCTGGCCAAAGTGCCTAATGCTTAACTATAAGTTAAAAGCTTGGTCATGGACAGATGCTGTCATGATCCAAAAAGTAATAACTAGATTCTGACCCTGCTTGGATTAGGAATGATTAACCTGTAGTCTGAGTCTGTGGCAAGATGTTCCCAGGAGAGCTGCCCTACAAGCCTCAATGTATCTCTCACTGTGTCCATACGAAAATAACTAGTATTAAGACGTTGATTGAGTTTTTGAACTGAGAAAAAGAGAAAAACACCTTAGGAGGTATTTTGCCTGCGGGCAGTCAGGCAGGGCTTTGGAATGCCCCCTAGGTGGTGTTTCCTTTGAACCTAGTGGGCCCTCAGGAAGGGCTTTCTTAAATTGATTTTGCTGGGTATAGCTTGGGCCCGGAGAGACATGTAGAGGGGGAGAACGAAGTGGACAGAAGGAGCAGAATCCAGAGAGGAGAGAGAGAGCCAGGCTGCGAGATGGAGCGCGGAGAGATGAGCAGGAGAGACAGGAGGAGACGGGAATGAGGGGCAGTGTGAGACTAGAATGGGGGGCTCAGAGAGACTGGAACAGGCGCGTGGGGAGAATGGAATAAACGGCAACTGATCAATCAACCACCTTGGCCCTGGTTTCCTCTTTCGGCTGCCCCATGGCCTGGGTGGTGGGGATGGGAGAGAGAGAGAGAGAGAGAGAGAGAGAGAGAGAGAGAGAGAGAGAGAGAGAGAGAGAGGAGAGTCAGTCCTGGGGCTGGAGCGATAGTACAGTGGTACAGCGGGTAGGCGTTTGCCTTACACGCGGTTGACCTGGGTTCAATTCCCAGCATCCCATATGGTTCCCCCAAGCACCACCAGGAGTAACTCCTGAGTGCAGAGCCGAGAGTAAATCCCTGAGCATTGCTGAGTGTGACCCTCCCCCCCAAAAAAGGTATGTCCTGCAACTTAAACCCATAGATACTTGATACTGTCACTGCCATCCCCTTGCTCATCGATTTGTTCGAGTGGGCACCAGTAACGTCTCTCACTGGGAGACTTATTGTTACTGTTTTTGGCATATCCAGTACGCACGGGTAGTTTGCCAGGCTCTGCCGCGCAGGCTTGATACTCTTGGTAGCTTGCCGGGCTCTCCGAGAGGGGCGGAGGAATCAAACTCGGGTCAGCTGCATGAAAAGCAAACGCCCAACCTCTGTGCTATCGCTCCAGCCCTAGAATCAAAATGACCACGCACATGATTAATCGCAAAGAAAAATGAGTCAAAGAATGATCCACTGTTGTACACCAGCGGCTGGCCCTAGGGCTTGGTGAGATTGCGAGCTCCATTGCTTTCCTCTTTGAACGGGACCAAACATTTGTCCCCAGGGGATCACACCCCCTCTGCCAGCATCAGGGACACAGGGTGTGACCTCCTAGTGCTGAATGGCCGAGGCGCCACCCAGCTCCCCCAGCAACCAACGCCCCTGGCCCGGTGGCGCTCAGCTCCACAGGACTGTCTGATCCACGCCCCGCCCACAGAAAACCTAGCTTTTAAGGCAAATCTCCTGGGAGATATTTCTTTTTCATAATGAAAAATTTCCTTTTCATAAATAAAATTTCATTTTAAAAAAATGAGCTCATTTAAAACTTTAAATGCTTAAGGCTTATAGCCTTAGCTTTTATTTCTGGTAGAAAGTGGGTTTGGGGTTTTTTTTTTCCTCCCTTCTCTGTGTGACTTGTAAGAATAGGAATATAAATCTTACCTCTAGCATCAGCCTAGGAAAATATTGGCTGAGATCCAAGTCACCTTGAAGATTCAAGGTCTGTAAAGAAAAATAATCATCACCAGAGCAGCAAGGCACATTTAAAGGAGCAGAGCAAAGCCCCGGGCTTCCAGACTCAGATGGCCTCACCGAGTCCCATTTCTGCCTCCCACCAGCTGTGTGGCGCCAGGCAATTTACTTAACCCCTCTGTGCCTCCGTGAAGGTTGTGGGGAGGCCTTAGGGAACCTATTTAAGCTTTTTGCATCTTGTCTAGCACCTGCTGAGCCCTCGTAATCTAGCTTTTACTCTCAGTCTTTACCGGACCAGGAAATGTGCCTAATTTATTTAAAATTAAAATAAGATGTTCACATCATAAAATTCGGTATATAACCCAGGGGTTCTTAATTTATTCACAATCCATTACAATAATCCAACTGTGTAATTCCAGAACACCGTGAATTATCTTTCACAGTGCTGGGGGTCAAACCCAGGGCCTCCCACAGAGAGGTGTGTGCTTCACCACTTAAGCTACATCCCTGGTTTATCATCATCCCCGGGCTGGAGCGATAGCACAGCGGTTGGGCGTTCGCCTTTCACGCGGCCAACCCAAGTTCGATTCCTCCGCCCTTCTCCGAGAGCCCGGCAAGCTACCGAGAGTATCAAGCCCACATGGCAGAGCCTGGCAAGCTACCCATGCGTATTGGATATGCCAAAAACAGTAATAATAAGTCTCTCCATGAGAGACGTTACTGGTGCCCGCTCGAACAAATCGATGAGCAACGGGATGACAGTGATACAGTGATCCAGTGATCATCAGCCCAAAAATACGCCCCAAGCCTGTGAGTAGTTTTTTCTCTCCCAGCACCCCAAGCCTCGAGTTCACGTTCTTGTCTCTAAGAACTTGCCAGCACTGAACAATTTATGTACATGGAACCACACCCTTGTTGGACTGGATTCACCGAGCACAACCTCCAGACTTGCCCCTTGCCAAGGATCAGCCCTGCGCTCTTCCGAGGCCGAATGCTCCTCCAAGGTGCAAAGCTACCACACTGTGTGCATCCTTTCAGTTCATCTTCACATGGATTACTTCCGCTTTGCTGTGGTCATTGAAGTAGAGGGTTTGATTCCGCAATGTCTTTAATATCTAAAAGTGGAACAGCTGGGTTATATGGGGATTCTATGTTCTACATTTTTGTGGAATCATCTCATTTTCCCCCTCAGTGATGATATAGTTGTAGACTCAATGTGTGGGAGGTCCAGGTATTAAATACTTGTTATTTCCCTGTGTCTGATGATAAGTCTTTTGCTGGTTGTGAAGAGGTAACTCTTGTAGTTCTATATGCATCTTCCCAATGATTAAAGATGTTGATCATCATATCTTTGTTTATTGATTACTAGGATATCTTCTTTGATAAGTGTCACTTTAAACGCTTTGCCCGTTCTTTAAATTGGGTTTTCTTTATTGATGCATTGTAAGATTTATATATACTAATTAAAAAAATTATCGTATATGATATACAAACATTTTCTTCCATTCTGTGAGTTGCTGTATCATGTTCTTAAAGTGTCCTTTGATGTACAAAAGTTTTAACTTGAAGCTGAATTCATCATTTTTCCTTGTATTGTTTATGCTTCTGGTGTTGTATCTAAGAAGCAGCCTAGGCCAGACTCATAAAAATTTACCACTAGGTTTTCATCTAAGATGCTATCTTTGATCCATTTTTGAGTTTTTTTTTCTTTTTCGGTCACACCTGCAAATGCACAGGGGTTACTCCTGGCTCTGCACTCAGGAATTACCCCTGGCGGTGCTCAGGGGACCATCTGGGATGCTGGGAATCAAACCTGGGTCAGCCGCATGCAAGGCAAACACCCTACCCACTGTGCTATTGCTCTAGCCCCTGAGTTCATTTTTGTATGTGAAATAAAGTAGAGGTTTTGAGGGGTTTTTTTTGTTTTGAGGGATTTTTGCATGTGAATGTCCAATTGTTGAAAAACTTTTCCTTTTCCAATTGAATAATTTGATATCCCTGTGGAAAATCAATTGACCATAGATATATGGGCTTGTTTCTGGGTTCTAAATCCAACTTAAGTAATTTATAAATCTAGTTTTATTTCAGTATCACATCATCTTGAATTTTGTTGCTTTGTAATAAATTCTCAATGTGCAATATAAAATTCCCTAACATTCAATTTTGCTTTTACTTTTTACTTTTTCTTGAGATTGATTATTTTGGGTCCCCTGTAAATTTCTAAATAAATTTTAGAATTATCTTGTCCATCTCTAAAAACAAAAACAGAAAAAATTTGAATTGTGATAGGGATTGTATCAAATCAGTAGATTCATTTAGAGAATGTTACCATCTTGGCAAGATCCAATTTTCCAAATCATAAATTACAGGCCCACTTACCACTTAATTAGGTCTTCTTAGATTTTCTAGAACAATGTTTTGTAAATTTCTGTCTATAAGACTTGGTTCATTTGTCACAATGTGTTTCACTAATGTTGATGCTGTAGGAAACAGAATTGCTTTGTAAAATAAAATAATTGATTGAGATTCTGTGATATAATACTGTTAATAATGGTACTTTATGCCTATAGTTCCAACACGACACCCATCACCAGTGTACCCACCTCAGTCTCCTAAGGACCTCAACACCTCTCACTCTCAACAAACCCACCACCATCCCCAACTCAGCTGTGTGGAGCACAATTATGTTGCCCTTATGTTGCCTTTGGCCCTTTGTTGCTATGTCGCTATGTATCTTGAAGTCCCACATATGAGCTCGATCATTCTGTACCTATTCCTTTCTTTTTGACTGTCTTGACTCAGCATGATATTCTCTAGTTGCATCCTTGTTGCTGAAAATTGCAACTTTATTTTGGTTATTTCTTGGAGCTGTATAGTATTGAATTTCTTTTTTAAGTTATGTTTGGGGTGTTCATTTTTTATGGATCTAAATAGAAGTTATGTATAATATTGCAAAATTTGTGTCCTGTAACCATGTTGAACTTACAACTTTTAACACCATGTTTTAGTGAATGTCTAAAACAATTCTTTTTTGATTTTGATTTCATTTTTATGATGTTGTTCACAATAATTTATTGAATTCTCTATTCCAACACAAATGCCACCACCATTACACCTTTCCACCACCAATATTTTGAGTTTTAACCACCTTCACCCAAGCCTACCCCAAACGCAGACCCTAAATAATTTATTTTGTATTGCTTTTATGAATAATCCACTAAAAAAAGATCAATTATTCTGTGCACAAAATTATAGAATCTAAATATCAAAATATCTCCTCTTTGTCAATCTACATGATTTTGATTTTCTTTCTTCTCTAAGTGTTGCTTGCTTTTCTGGACTAATTCTGACCTTTTCCAGTCTTTGTTCAGTTTGGTGGTTAGGTAGTAAGTGGATAAGATTTGTCTTACTTAAACATTGAGAACCAATAAATGTTCTAATCAGTACCATGGGTTTCTGGGCACATTTTGTGAGGAGAGGGGTTTGGGTCAAAATTTACGATACTCAGGGGTTACTCCTGGGTCTGCATTTAGAAATCACTCCTGGTAATGTTCAGGGGGACCACATGAGATGCCAGGGATGGAACCCAGTGGCCATGTGCAAGGCAAATGCTCAACCCATTGTACGATCGCTCCAGGCCCTCTGTGCACATACGGAGACACATCTTATCTGTATCTCAGGCAGGAAACTGTGATTCTACCCAAGTCTTCCTTTCATACCTCCACAGAGCATCAGTATTGGTCAGAGGAGACAGCTTAGGGCAATTCAAGTCTTAATTGAATTGCCCTAAGCTGTTCAATCAAATTCAAGGATGTAATTTCAGCCCCCTGTTCTTGTGTACAGCTTCCTGGATTCCCAGGTACATATCAGAGTTTTGCGAAGTCCCTATGAACATCTCAGTCTGTCGGGGGTCTTTTCATTTTTATTTTTGCGTTTCTTCTGTGATTATTTTCTGCCCCAACTATTACCTACTCTCTCAGACAACCATGAGGTTAATCACTTGCTTCGGATTGTTTTCAACACATGAGTGAAAAGCTCTTCTCACTGGATAAAGTTCATAGTTGTGCAAATAAAGACCATCTTGCAAATAGTTCCCAAGGAGCAACTGGAAAAGTAAAATAATGACAGGAATTTGGGAAATAAAAATTTAGGGATTTTTTTTGGGAATAAAACTTTGGAGAGTCTCCAATCCCATCTTGCTCCCTCTGGTGGCTGCCAGGCTATAGAATTTTAAGACCATCTCATTTTCATGTTGCAAGTTTAAAAAATTGCTTACTGCAGTGTTGAAAGAGTGGAGGATATGAGGGTAACTTCACACGCCATAAAATTCACTGCTCTTACTGAGATTCAGCCATTCTTCTTGAATAAATACTCCCCAGATTGCAATGAGCCTTTGGTTCATTTCCAAGATTCTGAAAAAGTTGCTTCTGATGACTTTCTTCTAGGTTCTTTTTGTCTGTTGGAGAAGAGAAATTGCTGTATAGGATTATCATCAAAATTAAGTTAAGACAACTTGAGAGATAATACAGGGGTTAAGGCACTTACCTGCATGCCCCTGACTCAAACTGAATCCCCAATACCATGTAAGGTCCCCAAAGCACTGTGACGGATCCCTCCTGAGCACGGAATCAGGAATAACTCCTGAGCACTGCCGGATATGACCCAAACATAAACAAACAAATAATTAAATGAAGAAAACAGAATTGTGCCCAACATGTTGTAACTACACTTACAGTTATTCTAGCTACGACTAGTACTATGCCATTTCTCTGAATACAGCCAAGAGTTACTATTACTCCAGCCAGCTGGCAAATGAAAGAAGAGGGGAAAGTGAAGGAACTTGACGAGATCACATGGCACAGTGATCTCATGCAACAAACTAAGATGCAAAGTGACACCCAAGTTCAGGGGCTCAGATGCCACCCACCAGCCCAAAAAGAATTCAAGGCCTCGGGAACTCTGGCAAGGGCTGAAGTCCAGGCTGTGAACAGGGTAACCCCAGACCACTTATGGAACCAGACCTCTGTGTGCCCAGCAGAAAAGGAAGGAGAAAATCTGCCGTACACAAGCACTACTAGATAAGTGACACCCCAGAGTACTAACAAAACAACACTACAAGTAGAGAAAGAATTCGAAGAAGACTGAGCAAGGTGAAAACATGCTATCCTCCTAACATTGAGAAGATTTCTTCATTCTACCAGCTAATCATTTATATCTACATGGTCTGTCTTCTAGAGCCTGAAAGCATTGAGGAGACAAGATCAACCAGGCCAAGCTTCTTTCCTTGCCTTGGTGGCAATCCCATGAAGGAGGTGAGAGGCACTTGAAGGTCAACCCCCAATTCTTCCCTTCCTGCCACCAAAGCAGTCTTAGTTAACTAACAAACATTGGGTATTCTCTCTGGGCCAAGGACTCCAGGTTCCTACATAAGCTATTTATTGGTAAATTGGTAAAGGGGTATCAAAAGGATAAGGAGACATCCCCAGCTTCAAGATGAGATAAATAAGGGGCTGGAAAGACAGTACAGCAGGCAGGGTCCTTGCCTTGCACACAGCCAATCTGGGTTTGATGCCTGGTATCCCATATGTTCGCCCAAACCTGCCAGGAGAGATTCCTGAAGGCAGATCCAGGAGTAACATGACAAGCCATCAGCGTCAAGGTCACAGAGGAGCAAGACCAAGGGACCAGGAGTTTCTGAAATCCTTCTCCTTCACCCTCAGTAGGTCAGGGAACACTGGCCAAAGAAATGCCTAGGATGGGGGCTGGAGTGATAGCACAGCGGGTAGAACGTTTGCCTTGCACACGGCTGACCTGGGTTTGATTCCCAGTGTCCCATATGGTCCCCTGAGCACTGCCAGGGGTAATTCCTGAGTGCAGATCCAGGAGTAACCCCTGTGCATCGCCAGGTGTGACCCTCCCCCCAAAAAAAAGCAAAAAGAAAAGAAATGCCTAGGATGTCGGAGAGCTAGTACAGAGGGTAGGGTGTTTGCTTTGCACGCAGACACCTGGGTTTGATCCCCAGCACCCCATACAGCCCCCTGAGAACCACCAGACATGATTCCTGAGTGCAAAGGCAGGCATAAGCCCTGAGCAACACCCAGTGTAGCCCCTAAACAGAAGAACAAAAAAGTAAATGCCTAGGAGCTGAACAGAAGCTCAGTAAGAGAGGGCAGAGGGAACAGCAGCGAGGCAGCAGAGAACATTGTGAGGGACCAGCTGGGCACCTATCTCCAGGCACGAGGAGATTGGGAGCCAGACTAGGCAGGACCAACATGGTAGAGCGAAGGCGCAAGCACAATGCAAGTATAGATGAGAGGGGTGTGACACACTGGGAATCAAGGCCGTCCAGGATCAAGTGTGGGACCAAGGTAAACTAATAGAACAGAACTCTGAAGAGAAGACGAAGGCCAGTAACTTGCCTTAGTGCATCATGTGGAGTAGGGAGGGCAGGGGGTGATGGAAGAGAAATTAACAGGCAGCCATGCCAACAGAAGTGAGATTGTATGGGTCACCCACACACTTGCTTTCTTAGCACTTCACCCACCACGAGTCAAGATGCCCTTGAAACTTGGGAGCTAGAAAAGTTGGTGGGCAGAGGTCAGGGGTCATTCTGGAACTGTCCAAGGCAGAAGTACTCCCAATAGTCACTCCATGAAGAATGGGATCCAGACTTGGCGTTTCACTCTGAAATCTTTAGGTCTCCGAGGGTCTCTTCATATCCCCCACCCCGTACTCATGTCATGTGTGGGCAGAAGGCCTCACCTTTAGGGTGTAGAAGAAACTACACCCAAAGATGAGAACAGACTTTTTGTACCATAGGGATTGGGCTTTAAGAAGAGGGATAGAGATCAAGAGAGGAAATTGAGGCAGCAGGTCCCAGATGCCTGGGTCTCTGCTCCTGTTCAAAATATATCTAGTCAATGATGGATGGAAGGGGTCGTTCTGGATAGGAGATGTGTGCTGAAAGTGAGGAAGAACCAAATATGACGGCCTCTCAGTATCTATATTGCAAACCATAGTGACCAAAAGGAGAGAGAGTGAGAGAGAAGAAGGAAGAAGAAGAAGAAGAAGAAGGAGGAGGAGGAGGAGGATGAGGAGGAGGAGGAGGAGGAGGAGGAGGAGAAATAGAAGAAGAAGAAGAAGAAGAAGAAGAAGAAGAAGAAGAAGAAGAAGAAGAAGAAGAAGAAGAAGAAGAAGAAGAAGAAGAAGAAGAAGAAGAAGAAGAAGAAGGAGGAGGAGGAGGGAGGAGGAGGAGGAGGAGGAGAAGAAGGAGAAAGAGAAGGAGAAGGAGAAGGAGGAGAAGGAGAAGAAGAAGAAGAAGAAGAAGAAGAAGAAGAAGAAGAAGAAGAAGAAGAAGAAGAAGAAGAAGAAGAGGAAGAGGAAGAAGAAGAGGGAGAGGAAGAGGAAGAAGAAGAGGGAGAGGGAGAGGAAGAAGAGGAGGAGGAGAGAAAGAGGAGGAGGAAGAAGAGGAAGAGAAGGAAGAGGAAGAGGAGGAGGAAGAAGGAGGAGGAGGAGAAAGAAGAAGAAAATAAGAAGGAGGAGGAGGAGAAGCGGAAGAGGAGGAGGAAGAAGATAAGAAGAAGGAGGAGGAGGAGGAAGAGGAGGAGGAGGAGGAGGAGGAGGAGGAGGAGGAGATGGGTTTGTAACTGCACGCTTCAGCCCTCATAGAGAAAGTGTGCCAACTGTCATGGTGCACTATGGGAAGGACTGCTTTTTCAGCTTCTCCAGAATTCCATGCTGTTAGTTCACCTCGATCCCACAACTGACCCTGGATCTCCTTTCCAAGTTGTCAGATTCCTCTTGTCCCCACTTTCATTGTTCCTGCATCTTTGCTCTTTACTCTCTGAACTCACATCCATTGGCACTTCTGCACCAACATGGATGCTTCTCTGCCTTTAGGCCTGAAGTCCTGGGAACTGTGAAGAAGCCAGCTGGAGGGACCTTTCGTTGAGAAAATGTTGCTTTTCTGGTGCTAGAAGAACCAGATGACTATGTTGGGGCTGGAACAATATTACACCCGGGAGGGCATTTGTCTTGCGTGTGGCCGAAGCTGGTTTGATCCCCGGCATCCCATATGGTCCCCCAACCACTGTCAGGAGTAATTTCTTGGTGCAGAGCCAGGAGTCACCCCTGAGCATTGCCAGGTGTAACCCTAAAAAAAGCTACACACACACACACACACACACACAAAACCCAATAACTATGTTGCTCTCAAAAATTCAAGAATGGTCCCCATTATGGACAATCTCATATCCTGATAAATTTGCAATTATTTATTCCTTTTAAAAACCAATGGTGGGGCTAGAACAATAGTACAGCAGGGAGGGCGTTCGCCTTGCATTCGGCCAACCGGGGTTCGATCCCAGCATCCCATCACTGTATCACTGTATCACTGTCATCCCATTGCTCAATTTGCTCGAGCGGACACCAGTAACATCTCCATTGTGAGACTTGTTGTTACTGTTTTTGGCATATCAAATACACCACAGATAGCTTGCCAAGCTCTGCTGTGTGGGCAAGATACTCTCGGTAGCTTGCCGGGCTCTCCGAGAGGGGCGGAGGAATCGAACCCGGGTCAGCTGCATGCAAGGCAAATGCCCTACCCGCTCTGCTATCGCTCCAGTCCCAACATCCCACATGGTCCCCAAAGCACCGCCATGAGTGACTCTTGAGTGTTGAGCCAGGAACAACCCCTGAGCATCACTGGGTGTGACCCAAAAAGCAAATAAATAAATAAATAAAACATTTTAAATAAGTAAATAAAAACCAATGGTGACATGAAACAAGAGAAGATGGGGGAGAGAAAATTCCTTGTTAGAAAAAAATGTGTTCTGAGAGCAAAGTTTAAATAATAATTCGTAAAATTTACATGGGTGAAAACATAGTAGGCTTATTCTTAATGGATAATCACATGTGTAGATTGCTTGGGATTAAATCTTCAAAATGCATGCCATTTAACCATCTGCTTTGTGTTTGCTCTCAGTATTGGAGTTGTGGTTAAATGATACATATTTTACATTTAAATATTTGGAAACATGGCCAAGTCTCATTAAGAAAAGCAAACATTGAGCTCCCATTTCCTCTGACTAATTTTTAAAACACTTTCGTCTATGCCTTTTCTGAAGAACAACTCCTAATCACACACATATGTCCATTTCCATTTAATTTAATAATGCAAGAAAGGAAACCCATATTTCCAGGATGTAGAGGCTGGAGGCAATTGACAATTACGTCCTCTAGGAAATTTTTGACGCAGAGATAAATAAGTGATGCCTGAGCATACGTGGAGGAAACTGGCCTTTGCTTTGGCACATTCTCCCGACGCTCACTAAGACAGGCGTCTGCCCTCCGTGAAATCACCCTTAACAGCCAGGACATTGCTGCAGATGTCTCACTTTCTGGACACTTTTCTCCTCTCGCTTTCATTCAGGCCAAAAGTCCACCTATTTAGCACAAAAAAAAAATAATTTAGACTGAAAATATGGTGGTTCCCAGAGAGAAAGGGGAAAGACGGGTGAGCAGCAGACTTGGGTAATGGAGTTCATGTTGATAATCAGATGCATTAGAATTTTGATGGCAGATGATGGTGAATGTTGGGAGTATAACTTCACATGAGTGCAAAGTTATATTCTCAGTACCGTGTGGTCTGGTGAACCAACAGCACAGCAGTAAAACAAAGTTTTAAAATTTGCTTCCTAGAGCAAAAGCAATATTACCATGGTTGGGGCATTTGCTTTGTATGTGGCTGACCTGGGTACAATATCCAGCACCCTATATTATCCCCTGAACCCACCAGGAATGATCCCTAAAAGCAGAGCCAGGGGTGAGCTCTGAGTACCACAGGCTATGGTCCAAAAGACAAAATAAGTAAAAATGGCTTTAGTTAATGATTGCCCAACAACCCTTGTTGTGTCCCTGGTAGTTTGCTAGTTGTGGCAAGGATAATAAGTAGTCTGGGGAGTCTGATTTTTTTTCCCCTATCACAGAGTCTGTTAAAAAAATTAGAGCCACTTCACAACTCTGTTCTGTCTTATTCACCCTTGGTAAAGGGAAGTCACCTTGAAGGAGCATGAAACAACACAGTGAGTATCCTGTCTCCGGAAAAAAAAAAACGGATAAGAGGCCAGTGTTCTTTAACCATGGGGCAGCAGGGGTGGGGGGGGGGGGGGCAAGAATAGGTCCTGTATCATTGCATGCAGGGCACGATGTCAAATCCCATGCCGGACCTTATATGAGAGGTAATCACCTATATTTTAGAAGTCGCTGAGGTGTGGGGGCCTAGTTCTTCAAGCACTTACAACTAACACGTGGATCCAAAGAGAAGTATCTCAAAAACAGACACATGTGTGTACATATGCACGTATGTGTGCATGTGTGTCCTAATAGCGGGAGAGCCAGAACAGGAGGTAAAGAGACTTGCCTTGGGGCTGGAGCGATAGCACAGCGGGTAGGGCGTTTGCCTTGCACTCGGCCGACCCGGGTTCTAATCCCAGCATCCCATATGGTCCCCTGAGCACCGCCAGGAGTAATTCCTGAGTGCAGAGCCAGGAGTAACCCCTGTGTATCGCCAGGTGTGACCCACAAAAAGAAAAAAAAAAGAGACTTGCCTTGCATGCAGTCAACCCTGGTTCAATTCCCAGCGCTGCACCATAAATTTCCCCATACACCACCAGGGGCTTGTGTGGCCCACATATCACCTGGCCCCAAAACAATATGCATCCTAAGCCAGTACGTTCCGTGGAGACCCTGCTTCACGCTCTGCATGGTGCTGGCTAGATGATGAGGAGTGGCCACAGCTCCCCTCACTGAGGAACCAGCAGCTGGCCTCTTCTTTTGAGCTTCAGGGGAACCTCACAATGGGCAAGTCAACAGAGTCAGCCAAGACTCCGGGGGATTTTTGCCTTTTCAAACATGGAATGAGGGCGGGAGGGAAGACCAAGACCCACAGATCCTTCTGTTTTTAGTGTCCCCCAGTCCCTTTAGCCTTCTACTTAACAAACCGCTGCCACCCCCTCATCCTTAAGTAATGAACAACGTAGCTAAAAAGATCCTTTCTCAAAAGCTCCCCCTGGTTTTTATGTCTAGAGTTTTCACTTCGTGCCATAACTTAGTGAAACAGGTCACAATTAAGACCGGTGGGGGAAAGTGAAAGAAAAGTCAGTGAGTTCATTTGGCGCCTGAGCCACGGAGGAAATGCGTCGGTAAATACTCTGCCCTATCTTAAAGCGTCTGTTTGCTCAGCTGTGTCTATTGAAATTAAATGTGGGGCCACATGAGGTCCAATATTTACTATCCAGCCCCCATCCAGCTTACCTGAAGTTGAGGTTCTTAGATACAAAGAAGCATGATCCATGAAATAAATGTTTATGATGTGCTTACTTACACTTAGATTCAGCTCAATCAATCCCCAAAGGTTTATTCCAGGGCTTCTAGCCTCAGTTACATGAAGGCTTTACTGGCCTTGCAGTAAAACCCAGGGCTTTGCAAACCTTTTTTTTTTTTTTTAAGCACTGGAACCTGTATTTTCAAAATGACTTAACGTAGAACCCAAATGATCTAAGTAGGCAAATTCCATGCGGCTTTAATTAAATCAGCATAGGGAGTT
>NC_073313.1:256354475-256399108 GCF_027595985.1 Sorex araneus | reverse complement strand
CCCTCCCCTGTGTCTTTCTCCCCTTGGAAAATAGGGTTCCTGGATTGGCAGTCCCTCCACACTTGAAAGCCCCAATGGAAAAGGAATAGTTTAATCCTCAAAAAGAATTGGAAAAAAAGAAAGTGTATTGGCGAGACAAAACACAAGGTACCCCCAGAACTCACGTGTCAGATCTTTTCTTTACTTATGCTACCCTCCCCCTCGTATCCAAACCCACCCACGTCACAATATGCCTTCAACCTACTTTCCCTCCAGAGTCACCTCTGGGTACTGCAGTCACTATGAACCTCTTTGTCTTTCAGAACATACAGAGCAGCAGACAGTCACACCATCGATCATCCAACAAGTATTGTTGGGTCTTCACCGGGCCCCAGGTTCTCCATCATGTTTAGTCCTGTGATGTCCCAGGCATGATTCTCTGCAGTTAGAAATTCAGGAGTTCATGGCATTATTGGGCATTTATCCATCTCTGATATCATGGGATGATTTCACAGGGTGAGTGTCACCCCACGCCCAGAGACAGGCTCTGAAGTTGTTTCCATAACCTCAAACACCTGATGGCTAATAAATTGTTCTAAACACAAATACTTAAAGATGCTTACAAGGCAGATCTATTCCACACACACGTGGCCATGGCCAGGACTAGAAACGCCAGGCCAGGTTACAGGTACTTCCCGGGTACAGTTAGGAGACCCAGTGACAGCCACAGTGGCCATGGCTGGAGACCGAGGAAAGCATACCCGGGAGAGAGACGGGCTCTGGCCGTTGTTCACGGGAGGCGAGTAGACTGGGTGGGACACATCAGGGGAGTGACTCATGGGATGGGGCACCTTCAGGAGCAGGAGTGGTGACATCAGTCTCGGGTAAAGGAGAGGCCTGGACATCTGGAGAGGGACCCAGACCCATCCACTTTAACTGCACATTAAACTTTCAATCTGACAGATTTATGCAAATCTTTTATACAATTCTTGAGAACCTCCCCCATCCCCGGTGCAGAAACATTCACTTTGACACAAACAACAACCTGTTCAATCCCCAGCACCACCCAAGAATTGCCAGGCGTAACCCTGAGCCCCCAGCCAGGAGTAGTTCCTGAGTACTGCCATGGTCTAATCCTCCCATCCCCTGCAAGGAAAAAAAAAGTACACAGTCCAATAAGAGACGCCACCCAGTAAATTAGTTTAATATTTATTACAAAGCCCAAGGCCGACATGTAGGCACAGTTAGAAAGGTGCAAGAATAACTGCCCACCGAATGCCGACTGGTTCAGCCCTTCTGGAAAACAATTTGGACGATTCTCAAAAAATTAGACATTGAATTCCCATTTGACCCAGCAATACCACTGCTGGGAATATATCCCAGAGAGGCAAAAAAGTACAATCGAAACAACATCTGCACATGTATGTTCATCGCAGCACTGTTTACAATAGCCAGAATCTGGAAAAAACCCGAATGCCCCAGAACGGATGACTGGTTGAGGAAACTTTGGTACATCTATACAATGGAATACTATGCAGCTGTTAGAAAAAAGGAGGTCAAGAATTTTGTAGTTAAGTGGATGGGCATGAAAAGTTTCATGCTGAGTGAAATGAGTCAGAAAGAGAGAGACAGACATAGAAAGATTGCACTCATCTATGGTATATAGAATAACAGAGTGGGAGACTAACACCCAAGAACTGTAGAAATAAGTACCAGGAGGTTGACTCCATGGCTTCGAGGCTGGCCTCACGTTCCAGGGAAAGGTCAACTCAGAGAAGCGACCACCAACTACATTGTAGTCGAAGGCCATGTGGGGGAAGGGAGTTGCGGGCTGAATGAGGGCTAGAGACTGAGCACAGCGGCCACTCAACACCTCTATTGCAAACCACAACAGCTAATTAGAGAGAGAAAACAGAAGGGAATGCCCTGCCACAGTGGCAGGGTGGGGTGGGGGAGAGATGGGATTGGGGAGGGTGGGAGGGACGCTGGGTTTACGGGTGGTGGAGAATGGGCACTGGTGAAGGGATGGGTTCCCAAACTTTGTATGAGGGAAGTATAAGCACAAAAGTGTATAAATCTGTAACTGTACCCTCACGGTGATTCTCTAATTAAAAACAAATAAATAAATAAATAAATAAAAGAATAACTGCCCACCTTTCTCAGTATGCTTTGGACAACTTGCATTTAAGTCTTGTTCACTGAGAGAGTGAACAAGTTATTTTCATTCCCTAAGTTCTCTTATCTAAAAAAAAAATGGTGGCAATGGCAATAATAGTTAGCAACCTAAGAGTTTTCTGTGTGTGCCAATAAGAGATCCATTAAAAGCATCTTCAACACAGTGCAGGTACACAATCAATACTCACTACAACCAAAATAATCAGTGGACTCCAAAGGAGGAGGTTGTCACTAAGTGAATGATGCTTGGAGGGCTCACTCAAGATGGGAGATGCGTGCTAAAAGTAGACTATAGACCAAACAGATGGTCACTTAATACCTGTATTGCAAACCATAACACTCAAAAGGAGAGAGAGAGTAAAAGGGAATGTGCCTGACAGAGAAGCAGGGTGGGGGATGGGATGACGGGGCAGCAGAGGGATACTAGCAACATTGGTGGTGGAAAATGGGCACTGGTGGAGGGATGGGTACTCGATCATTGAATGACTGAAATGTAATCACAAAAAAGTAAGATACAAAGTCTAACTGTATCTCACCGTGATTCATTAAAAAATATAAAATAAAAAACAAAGGAGGTTGTGTTCCTCTGGGAAATCATACGGAAGCAGACTCAAAGCTGCATTTTGAAAAATTGTTTTTAAGACACAGGAGAAATTTTAACATGTGTGTTCCTGTAGCTGCTCCAGTCCCAGGATTCTCTCCAGCATCACTTCCTCAAGAAATTAGTCATCCCATCAGCAATATTATCATTACCCTCCATACTTGCTCTCAGAGCACTTTATTGCGCAGCAATCTTTATATTTATTCAATTAATTGATTACTGTGTAAGTAGTTATTTCCTATGCAATAGTCCTCTCCAATTCAAGGACTTTTAAGTAGCTGACAAGTTCATTTTTGTATTTCAAAGGTCCTATTCGAGAAACTTGCAGAAATTATTGCTTCCTAATACATATTCAAATAAAAAGTAAATTATGTCAATTTAGTTTACATAAATCCATTGATAAATTTACTTCCTTCAACTCAATCCATTTAGAATAGGTTTATTTGAGGAGCTGGTGAGCTAGGGTTCTTCATTGGCTCTAAGTGTTTGTGCTTCCACCTTCTACAGATGAATGAGAGGAAGTTGATTGGTTTCTTCATACTCCGGTCTCCCGAAGACAGAGCAAGGCAGGAATAGCTCTCTGGTATAGACTTAGTTTACAGACAAGGGAGTGTTTGCCAAGATCTGGAGCCCTGCATTGCACAAAGAGAACGATCAAAACATAGTAGTGTCATCATTGTTTCTTTCACCCAACCTCTAGAGCTACTCACTCCACCAAAACATCAAAACATACCAAAACCACCGAAGAATCTGGCTTCATCTCCTCAAACTCCCTCACCACCACCCTGCACCTGGAATAAGGTTTTGTCCCGTTATAAGCATCTTATCTAAAATCACATTTGCGGGGGGCCTGCGGTAGGTAGGTTGTTTGCCTTGCATATTACCAACGCAGGTTCGATCCCTGGCATCCCTTATGTTGCCCCAAGTTCGCCAAAAGTGATTCCTGAGCATAGAGCCAAGAGTAACCCCTTGGCATCACCAGGCATGACCCAGAAACCTAAAAATAGAAAAAAGAGTGAGGAGCAAAAACGCCTTTGCAAAAGACTCTGCTTCAAGGCAAGGAATCAACCCCAACCATTTCCCACTCTCTTCCTTTGCAACCTTAAGGTCCTGTTTTCTAATTCTTCCAGATCACAAGTGACTGAGTTCTGCGCCACGTCTTAGAATGTACAAAAATCTTCTACCTAGGAAATGAAATGATGGAATCTTCACCCTAGCCATAGAGTGTGACGGATAGGATCAGGACTTACCCAAGTCCTTCTGCTTCGAACCTCACATACTCTCTAACTTCTGGTCTAGAAGTAACTTTCCAGAAACTTCTACAGTAAGAAAAGAATGACCTCTCTTAATTAACGTCCATGAGTCTACATATGATGAGACTCAATGCTAATTTTTTTCTGTCTCCATTTCTAAGCTTCAAGGAAATCAGGCTGTACAGGATAAACAATGGCTGAGTTTTCGAGATTTTAATTAGTCACTGACCTGGAAGGAATTTCCTGTAGCAACAACTCATCTGAGCGAATTCACAGGCAGGAAAAAAATCACCAGAAAATCACCATCTGTAGAGACTGAAAGAGTCCATCACCTTAATAATGAAATTCTAGATGAATGAGCCCCCAAAGTCGACAGCTAGATCT
Source organism: Sorex araneus (assembly GCF_027595985.1). NCBI lineage: Eukaryota > Metazoa > Chordata > Mammalia > Eulipotyphla > Soricidae > Sorex > Sorex araneus. The sequence continues at coordinate 256,394,716 of NC_073313.1, read as the reverse complement.
TCCAAATACTTGCTGGCTCTTCATGTTTCTTTGATAAATTTCTGCATCAATTTTATTTAGATTCAACGAAAGTCATTTTCTATCCACCCCTCCCCCTCTCCTTGGTGGTAGTTGTCACTGCTTGTGATGTGTGGGGTCTACACTGGCTGCAGTGCCACGGATAACAACCACACAGGGAGGGTCACATCTGCAAGCCCTGATTCAGTTTCCATAATATCCTTTGTTAATTATCTCCTTAGGTCAAATAGTACAATATCATGTTGGTTTTTTATGTTTGTTTTTATTGAATCACAGTGATATATACACACACATTTACAAAGTTGATCATGATTGGATTTCATTCATATAATGTTCCAACACCTGTTCCTTCACCAGTGTAGTCCCAGTTTCCCTTCCGCCCCCCCCCACCCTGTCTGTACTTTTCTCTCTCTCTCTCTCTCTCTCTCTCTCTCTCTCTCTCTCTCTCTCTCTTTCTCTCTCTCTCTCTCTTTCCTTTTGGGCCTTGTGATTTGCAATACAGATAATGAAAGGTTATCAGGTATATCTCCTTACCTACTTTCAACACTCAGTTCTTGTCCAAAATGATCATTTCCAACTGTAATTGTCATATTGGTCCCTTCTCTATCCTTACCGCACTTGGCCTCACACACACTCTTGTGGCAAGCTTCCAACCACTGACCTAGCCCCTGCTTACCCTGGCCTTGGATAATAGTCTCATACTATTTTTTTATACCCCACAAATGAATGCAGTCATTTTATATCTGTCCATCTCCTCTGATTCATTTCCCCCAGCATGATACTCTCTATGTCCATCCATTTATAAGCAATTTCATGACTTGACTCTTCCTAAAGGCTGAGTAGTATTCCATTGTGTAGATGCACCATAGTTTCGTCATCTGCACTTCAATGTCCATTGCAGCACTATTCACAACAGCCAGAATCTGGAAACAACCCAGGTGCATGAGAACAGAGAGAAAAATGGATTCATATTATGTTTTAAATATTTGCATGTATGAAGTATTTACAGGTAATCAAGCATAATTGTCAGAGTTCTTTGGTTGTGGGGGTGGGATGCAGGTGGCCACACCTAGCAGTGCTCAGAGACTACTCAGCGTGGTGGTGCTCAGGGATTAAAGCATGTGTCCAACCTTTAGAACTATCTCTTCATCTCTCCAGCCCCAGAATTCATTTTACTTTAAAAATGATACTGGGGCCGGAGCGATAGCATAGCAGGTAGGGCGTTTGCCTTGCACACGGCCGACCTGAGTTCAATCCCCGGCATCCCATATGGTCCCCTGAGCACCGCCAGGGGTAATTCCTGAGTGCAGAGTCAGGAGTAACCCCTGAGCATCGCTGGGTGTGACCCAAAAAGCAAAAAATAAATAAATAAAAATAAATAAAATAAAATAAAATAAAAAAGATACTAAGTTATTTATTTTTTTGGTGGGAGGGCATACCCAGCAGTGCTCAGGAATCTCTCCTAGCTGTGCTTAGAAGACCTTGGGGTGCCTGGGATCAAATCCAGACCTCCTGTAGACAAAGCATATGCTCTGTCCAGTCTTTCGAGCTGACTCACCTTCCCCAAGATACTAAACTCTTCAGTGAGAGAAAGCGGGGGTTGGGGGTGGCGAGAGAGAGAGAGAGAGAGAGAGAGAGAGAGAGAGAGAGAGAGAGAAGGAAAGTGCCTGTCATAGAGCCATAGAGGCAGGCGGGGTATGAGGGGTGGTAGGAGGGAAACTGGGGTCATTGATGGTGGGAAGTGAACACTGGTGGAGGGATGGATGTTGGATCCTTATACAACTGAAACCAGATCATGAACAGGTCTGTAACTGTGCATCTCACGGTAACTCAATAAAATAAACAAACAGAATTTTTAAATGAGTAAATTCTTCAGAGAGGGGATGAACGTTAAAGTGCTCCCTAGCATCATCCAAGGCACCTGAAAGTGGCCAAGAGCAGCTTCGGGCCCTGGCATGTGCTGCCAGTTCTCTCTGGGTGCCTCGCAGTGTTTCCGAGTGGGCAGCAAGGCGCCGTGTGGGCGGTGAGTCTCTGGTCCCTCTTTGTCGGAACAAAGAGCAGTGCTCTTTGGAAACCCTCTTCTTGCTAGAGGCCATCTCGCCCAGCCTCAGTGCCGTTAAGCAGGATTTCCACCAGCAATCACACAGAAGTACATCTGCAAACGACTCCTTAGAAAGACTGAGAAAACACCTCTTCTGGGACTGCCCGAGATATATCATATCACGATTTGAAATTTTTTGCTGAGACGCTTCTCACTGAATACTTTGAAACTACTAGTAGTTTCACACCTAGATTTGTCCAATACCATAGGCTTGAATTTCACACTCCAGTGCACTCCAAGAAACCAGAAAGACAGTACAGTGGGGAAGGCATTTGCTTTGCACATGGTCTACCTAGGTTCTAGCCCCTGCACCGGAGATGGTCTCCCCGAAGCCCACCAGGATTGATCCCTGAGCACAGAGTCAGGAGTGGGCCTGATTACAGCTGGGTATGCTCCCCCTCCCCCCATGAAAATAAACACTGACAAGCCCCCTCTCTTGGAGAGAGACTGAAGCTTTGTAAGTCCCTTCTGCACTAAACACCATTATTTTAAAATTAAGTTGCTTGTCTTTCCACGTCCATGATGTCTTTCTCAGTTCCCTGAAAATGTTCTCAATTGTCTCACAAATCTCAGGAGGCAAATCCCAATTAATTGTCGTTGACAAGACTGTGCCATCTCTAATAATGGTAGGTACCGAGCTTAGCGGCAGAGTGACCGTTTCCATAGTTACCGGAAGACATGACAAGAACTGCATCTGCTGAAATTGAAGTGTCCAGCACAGAGAGTGCCTAGCCATCACTTAGCTAAACCATCCCAGGGCACCATGAGGATGGTTCGAGAGGGAAGGCCAACCCTGCAGGTGACATGATCAGGACAACCTCTTGGAGACTGTCTGAAGTGAATTTTCAACCTGTAGGGTTTCTTTTGCATTTAGACATGCATTTGGCCCAATAATTGACTGAATTGAATCTCTTTAGACTGCTTTATATCCGCTGTGACCATCAAGGACAAAAAAAAAAAAGGAGAATGAGAGAATCGGGAGCAGTCCAACCTCAAAAATGCATGCAGGTGAAGAATCTTTCTCTTCCAGGGATGCTTGGATTCAAAAAGAGCTGCAGCAGAAATCATCTAACCGCATAGTTAGCTGTCTTAAATAAAACAAATGAACAAACCTGTTTAAGCTGTTTCTTGCTTGTAGAGTTTGTCCAGGATTGAAAGATTCTTTTTCTGTTTGCTTTGTTTTGGGGTTACACCTTGCAGTGCTCAGGATTGACTCCTGGCTCTGTGCTCAAGGACCACTCCTGATGGGCTCAAGGAATCATATGGAGTGCTATGGGGTCGAACCCAGGTTGGCTGCATGCAAGGCAAGAGCCCTCTCCACTGTACTCTACCCAATTAAAAGATTTTGACACCACTGACTGAGCCCCATGAACCATTCCCTTAAAAAAAAAAAATCAAGAGGGGCCGGAGCGATAGCACAGTAGGTAGAGCGTTTGCCTTGCACTCGGCCGACCCAGGTTCGATCCCTGGCATCCCATATGGTCCCCCAAGCACCGCCAGGAGTAATTCCTGAGTGCAAAGCCAGGAGTAACCCCTGAGCATCGCTGGGTGCGACCCAAAAAGCAAAAAAAAAAATCAAGAATCAGAAATTGTCTCATGGGGCCGGAGCAATAGCACAGCGGGTAGGGCGTTTGCCTTGCACGCGGCCGACCCGGGTTCGATCCCCGGCATCCCATATGGTCCCCCAAGCACCGCCAGGAGTAATTCCTGAGCGCAAAGCCAGGAGTAACCCCTGAGCATCGCTGGGTGTGACCCAAAAAGCAAAAAAAAAAAAAAATTGTCTCATAATTAAGATTGTACCCATAGTGGGGAGGAGAGAGAGAAAGAGAGAGACAGGAAAACTGTCTGCCATAGAGACAGTGAGGGGGAGAACTGGGAGCTTGGGGACATTGGTGATGAGAAATATACAGATGGGATGGGTGTTGGAACATGGTATAACTGAAAACCAAACATGAACAACTTTGTAACTGGGCATATCACTGTGGTTCTATTAAAAACATTTTTTAAAAATAAAATTGGGCCCCTTTTTTTAGACGGTTCACATAATGCTCCCAAGAGGTGAAGTACCGATTCTGTTTAGAGAGGTAACACTAATTTTGTTAACGAGCAGGGAGGGGAGGATTTGTCTTAATTAGAGAAATAATTTTCATACTACATAAGACTGGCTTATGTTATTAAAAGAGAAAGACACATACAGCCTTCATCTGTGCAAAGACATACTAGAAGACAACTGTGACATTTGTTGTCAGAGGTTGAATAGAACTTGGGACATCCAGAATTGCCACATCAAGTCACTGATCATGGTACCAGAGCGACAGTAGAGTGGGTAGAGGGAGCATTTTGCCTTGCAGACAGCAGACCCAGGCTCGATCCCCGGCATTCCGTATGGTCTCCCAAGCACTGCCAGAAGCAATTCCGGAGTGCAGAGCCAGGAGGAACCCCTGAGCATTGTCACAAAACAAACTAACAAAACAAATCTTAAAAACCTGAAGGCATAAACGAAAAACAAATAATAAAGCAATAAACCCAGATTTAAGAATCACGGTGATCACATTAAATAAAAATACACATACTGGTTCAAGGACAAAGATCTTTCTGACAAAGACTGTCAGAAAAATATATTTTGAGGGCTGTAGTGATAGCACAGCAGGTAAAGCTTTTGCTTTGCACGCAGCCGACCTGGGTTCAATTCCCAGCATCCCATATGGTCCCCTGAGCACCTCCAGGGGTAATTCCTGAATGCAGAGCCAGGAGTGACCCCTGTGCATCACCGGGTGTGACCCAAAAAGCAATATATATATATATATATATATATATATATATATATATATATATAAGCCAGCAGTGGGATATGTCTTTTAAAATCTTACCTGAATAGGAGCATAACATGAGGCCCCCATAGCCATGCCACCGGTCTCCGCACCAGGCTGTTTCACTCAGGGCGCCCCAGAGGGGGGTGTGTGAGAGCGAGAGCCCTCCCCATCCCAAAGAACCCAACTCTGGCAGTCAAAAACCTCCACAACCCACCCAACCACAGCTACACTCAAGGCCACTCCCCACACGCTGGGGCTGAGCCTCACATGTGAGTAAACATATTCCTGAACCGCACAACAGAGAAAGCCGCCTGGGGGGGTCTTATGACACAGCCTGAGTGTCATAAGACACTCCCTACCCATTCTCCATAACTAACACACCACATTTGATGGGGTTCAGGTAGTAGGCAACAAATCACAGAGAGAACTATATATGCACATACACATATTTTCAGATATACATATATATATATATATATATATATATACCAAAGCTCACATCACCCGAACTTTAACAACATGTTAGTGATATCCTACAGAATGTCTTAATGGCTCCTCCCAAAATAGAACAATCTTCACACTGTTTCCTATATGAACACTGTTTTGTAAGCATGTTCAGCAGTTTTTTATAACAAAATACAAAATATATTATTTCGGTTTTGTTTTGGGACAGGGATTGGCGTTTGGGATGGAAACATCCCAAATTTGGTGGTGGGAAGGTGTAATGGTGGTGGAATTGGTGTTTGAATATTAAATGTAATCAAATATTGTGAACTAACTCATAAAATAAAAAGAGTTTTTTTAAAATCTTATCTAAATAGAAGTGTGCAGGTAGCTTAAAAGCGAACAGATGGCAAAGTTATGCCATGCACACACCATGAGAAGAAAGCCAGAAAGGTTATATTAATGAGACAGAACAAGGCAAGAAAAATTACCAGCTATAATAAGTATATTACATAATGATAAAAATGTCCATTTATCGGGGCTGAAGTGATAGCACAGCAGGTGGAGCACTTGCCTTGCACATGGCCGACCCGGGTTCTATTCCCAGCATCCCATATGGTCCCCCGATCACTGCCTGGAGTAATTCTTGAGTGCAGAGCCAGGAGTAACCCCTGAGCATCACCGGGTGTGACCCAAAAAATAAAAAAAAAGAATGTCCATTCATCAAAAAGACACCATGATCTTAACTGTACATGCACTTAACAATCGAGCCTAAGACTGTACAAACTGAAATAGCAGAAACAGTTCTACTTGAGACTAGATTTCTCTCCCAGGTATAGACAGAAATATTAAATAGAGAGTTTGGTAAGGACATAGGATGACTAAAGAATGTCATTAATTGGATCTGCTTAATATTTATAAAACCCTATATCCTCACAAAACATTCACAAAGATAGGCCATATTCCAGTTCATAAATATACCAAAAAATTAAAAAACTGAACAGAGCCTTTCTTAGAGGGGGCAGATGGATGGTCAACAGGTATATAAAAAAATGCTTTTCATCACTTATCATCAGAGAAGTGTAAATTAAAACAACAATGAGCTATCACCTCCCACCAGTGAGATTAGTGTACATCAAAGAATAGGGAAAAATCAGTATTGGCAGGGGTGTGAGGAAAAGGGAACTCTCTTTCACTGTCAGTGGGAATGCTGTCTGGTTGAGCCTCCATGGAAAATAATATGAAGATTTCTCAAAAAACTTAAAATAACATTTCCAGATGGTTCAGTGATTCTAATCCTTTGGCATTTATCCCACGAACACACAAACATAATGTTGGAAAGTTCTATGAACACCTACATTCATTGCAATTCTTTTCACAATGGCCAAGATATGGAAATAACTCAAGAACAGATGACTAAAGTATAGTATAATATATACACAATAGCATAGTACCTAACTGTAGGAAAGGATTAAATCTGGCAGCTTGTCACTATGTGGATGAGACTATTGTTTCTGAGTGAATCAGAAACACCCTGAGAGAAGTATGAGTGCTATTCTGAGTGAAGTCAGAAGAGGGGAGATACAGAATGAGTTATCTCGTAGATGAAATATAAAACAAACAAAAAATAAGTAATAAAAAACGTAATAAAGGAATAACAATTGGCCAGTGACAACAGACTGAGAACTGGCCTCCAGAAATGAGTATACCAAGAGAGTGTGATGGGCTGGATGGTGGGCGGGAACCATGAGACATTGATGGAGAAATGGTCACATTCTGATGGTTGTTACTGTGTTGGAACATCACATGCCTGAAACTTCATTATTCATAGTATTATAAATCACAGTGGCTAGGGGCGCCCGGATGGGGGTGGATGAGACCCCCTCCCCACCCCAAGGGATCCAGCCCTGGCACCCGAAAACCTCCAGACCCCAGCCGCCGCCCTGCTCATGGCCGCTCTCCACATACTTGGGCCAAGCATCACCCACAAGTGAATCTATTCCTGGACCATTCCAGGCCTCGAGATACTTCAAACCACACACCTTACCCATACTCCAAGATTACCGAACCACATTTGATAGGGTTCAAAGTCAGAGACAACCAATCTTAGAGGGAAATATACATTTTTTGTACACATATATATATCACTGTTGTCTCATTGCTCATCGATTTGCTCGAGCAGGCGCCAGTAATGTCTCCATTCATCCCTGTCACATTCATGGTCAGGGGAATGAGGCCCATTATTGTTACTGTTTTTGGCATACCGAATACTCCACGGGTAGTTTGCCAGGCTCTGCCAGGCTCTTAGACATTTAGACATATAAATATATATATATACATATATGTGTGTATATATAAAGCACATAAGGCTCAAGCTTTAACAACATAAGAGATCACTTATAGAAGGGTTAATGGCCCCTGGGTGAAATACAGCAATCTCCACACTCTTTCCTCTAAGGATAATTTTCTGTAGCATTTTCAGTGGTTTTCCATAACAAACAATACAAAATATATATTATTTTGGTTCCGCCTTGGGGCAGGGATTGGGGTTCGGGATGGAAACGTCTGAAATATGGTGGTGGGAAGGTGTAATGGTGGTGGGGTTGGTGTTTGAATATTAAATATAATCAAATATCGTGAACTAGTTTATAAAATAAAAAAATTTAAAATCACAGTGGCTAAATAATATTTGGTGAAGGGGGGAGTAAAAATATACAAAATGGGGGCTGGAGAAATAGTACAGCGTGTAGGTGCTTTGCCTTGCACCCAGCCAACCCGGGTCCGATCCTCGGCACCGTGAGCCCCACCAGGAGAGATCTCTGCGAAGAGACCCAAGAGTAAGCCCTGAGCACTCCTGGGTGTGTCCCAGAAAGACATACAAAGCGTGTGCTTTGCCAAGAGTGAATTATATTTGAAAACAATAAAAGAAAACTAACCCCAAAAATCGCGTTATGCTTAGATGTAATTCGTGTCTAAACAATCTGCAAATTCAGTGAAATTACAAGGCATGAATAAGTTGAAAACACAGCCTGTCAAAGTGTGTGGGGTCTAGCTAAAACGGATCTCAAGGGAAAGAAACTCAGAGTCAAGGAAACAAAGTATCTGTTCAGGTGTTGCTTTGCAAGCAGCCGACCCTGATTCAATCCTGGGCACAGTATGTGGTCCCTGAGCCTCCCCAGGAGAGTCCCTGAGCACAGTCAAAAATAGTCCCTGAGAATGCCCTGCCACCGAGGCAGGGTGGGGTGGGGGGAGGGATGCTGGGACCATTGGTGGTGGAAAACGGGCACTGGTGGAGGGATGGGCACTCGACCGTTGTATGACTGAAACGCAAGCACGAAAGTTTGTAAGTCTGTAACTGTACCTCATGGTGATTCACTAATAAAACATTAAAAAAAAAAGAAAGAAAGAATCCCTCAGCATCGCCTCAGGGTGGTTCAAAACTCAAAGAAATAAATAAGTAACTTTTAAAAGAAGCAAATTTATAACTTTCAATCGGAAAAGAACATAAGTCTCAAACTAATAAAAGAGATAAGGTTAAAAGGAGAGCAAGTGGAAGTGGGGCAATAATAAACAGCAAATATCAGGAAAACTGAAAATAACATAGCAAATCTCATCAGTGAAACTAAAACAGCTCTGTGGGGAAAAATTAGTGAAATTGAAGGACCTCTAGTGAAAAATACATAGAAAAAAAGTAGAGAAGGAACAAATTACTAATATCAGGGTATAGGGCCTCCAATACGGCATCACTGGGAAGGCCAAGTAGAGAGAGGCTTCTAAACTCTCAGGGCTAGGACAAATGGAGACCGCTCGAGAAATTCGATGATCAATGGGATGATGATGATGATGATGATGGTGATGGTGATGATGATGATGATGATGATGATGATGAGGGTGTAGGGGAGCAATAGCACAGCAGGTAGGATGTTTGCCTTGCACACGGTCGACCCGATTTCAATTCCTCCTTCCCTCTCGGAGAGCCCGGCAAACTACCGAGAGTATCCCACCCACATGGCAGAGCCTGGCAAGCTACCCAAGGTGAATTCGATATGCCAAAAACAGTAACAAGTCTCATGATGGAGACGTTACTGGCGCCCACTCAAGTAAATCGATGAACAATGGGACAAGAGTGCTACAGTGCTACAGGGTGTAGGAAGGCCTCTTTTTACATTAGCAGAATACTGTGGGAAGTTGTGGTGTTCATGCTCCTCTGGGTGGAGTACAGTGGATAAGGCTCTTGGCTTGCACGTGACCAACCAGGTTCGATCCCTCACATCCCATATGATCCCCTGAGCATGACCAGGAGTGATTCCTGAGTACAGAGCCAGGAGTAACCCCTGAGCATCACCAGGCATGGCACCAAAAAAAAAAAAAGAAGAATGTAATGTAATGATACTGTCAGTCATGCCAAGCCCTAAATATAACAGCATAAATAAAATCAACCCACTATTACGCTTCACAAGTTACCAACACCACCTCCTAAAGGAGACGATGAGAACATAAATTACTAATAAGGACATTTTTGGTGAAAAAAATATGAATAATGTTTACATAAACATGTAAGTGTTAACCTCCTAGATCTTCAAATAACATCATTCTATTCAGTCATAAATAGATGATCACTGTCACTGTCACTGTCGTCCTGCTGCTCATCGATTTGCTTGAGCAGGCTTCAGTAACATCTCCATTGTGAGACTTGTTGTTACTGTTTTGGCATACTGAATACTCCACGGGTAGCTTGCCAGGCTCTGCCATGCGGGTGGGATACTCTCGGTAGCTTGCCGGGCTCTCCAAGAGGGGCGGAGGAATCAAACCTGGATCGGCTGCATGCAAGGCAAATGCCCTACCCACTGTGCTATCGCTCCAACCCAAATAGATGATGGAAAAAGAAAACTATTTATAAGATGGAGAAGGGAAAACATTGTGTCCCCTTCAGGCCCACGGTGTATGTGTGGAGGTGCGCCCTCTCCCTTGGTCTGTGCGGGTTCCCGCCACTGCCTGAAGATGTGCACACAAGCTCATTGGCATGTCTACATTGTCCCAGTCTGAGCATCTGGGGGCTTGGGGCCCCCGTGAATGGGAGGGGACCCTGACCCTTGCAGCCTGTGCCTTGTGCCCTGAGCTTCTGAGAAAAGACTCTGGCAGTAAAACTGTCTTAAATGTTTTAAAAGGATGAATAAAATGATTGCTACTAATCAAGTGATTCAAATAACTCTGTGCTCACACATTTGCTTGTGGTGCTTGCCGGGGATCTCACACTTGGTTGTATTACTGTATACATACTCACGGAGGAGAATCACACTGGGGAGTTGTGGTGTTCATGCTCCTCTGGGTGGCAATGCTTGCCCAGGGCTGCACCCTTGGTTGTAGTACTCTCACCCACGTGGTTGTGTGTGCCCGAGACCGCACACTAGGCTGTGGTGCAGGGTGCCAAACAGCAGTGCCGCAGAGGTCACACTCAGTGCTTGTGAGTGGTGTTGGGGTTGAAGCTGTCCCCGGTCTCCTGTTCACACTTTAGCTGAACACCTTGTGATTCAGCCATTCCACTCTCAAGCATTTAGCCAGGAAAAATTAAAATATGTCCACGAAAGTACTTAGAGATAAACGCTTAGAGCTGGTGGGAGATGTGGTTCAGAGTAGAGTTCATGTCTCCTATTTAAGTTTGATCATAAATGTTTACAGCTGCTGCATCTGAGACAACTCAATTGTCTGTCAATGGGGGAGGGGGAGCAGGAGAGGGATATAAAATAAATTCTAGAGCAATCATGCAAAGTGGTACAACTCCGAAGTAAAATGAAATTACTGAAACAAACACAATGACACTAATAAATCTCAGAAACATTATGCTAAGACAATGAAGTCAAATGGCCGGGGGGGGGCACCATTCATTGATATCAAATTGTAGAGAAAACTCATCCATGGTAGAAAAAAATACTTAATAATGGGGTGATAAGAGGGGGAATCCCCAGGAAAGGGGCATAAAAGACCCTTTGGGGGAAATTTAAGCATTCTCTACTATAATTTGGGTGGTGATTATACAGATGAATATATTTACCACATGCATGGAGCTTTTGAAATGAGTCCATTTTATTTTGTGAATATTATACCCCATGTACAGCTAAGTCTCCAAGTTATTGTTAAAGTAGTGAATTGTCCAAAATCCCAGCTTTATCTTTTGAAGCAAGACATTTTATTTCTTTTTCTATAACAGATAAAAACAGTATTCTAGATGATTACCATCTATATTTCTACAGCTTAAATTTTTATTGAATATCCATGAGATAGACCATAATAAAGCTATTCATGATTGGGTTTCAGTCATATAATGATGCAACACCTGTCCCTCCACCGGTGTACGTTTCTCACCACCCGTTTCCCTCCCACCATCCCCCAATGCCCCCTCCCCCAGACTGCCTCTATGGCAGGCACTTTTCTTCTTTCTCTCTCTCGTTTTGTGCATATGGTTTGCAATACAGGTATTAAGAGGTCATCATGTTTGTTAAGGGCGTTCAGTACTTTTATCAGGAAGGTAAGGCTGGAATATTTTTTTTTTACCTGCGTGGTAGCTTTGGGGTGTGGATGTGACTGTTCAGGCTTCCATAAGTACAGGGAGGTGGGGGGAGGTAGCCCAACCTGACCTGAAAAAGTCTGGAGATTTCAGTCAGGCACAAAACCCACATCCCGAATTTTTAGCAGATTATATCCTGGTGAGGTTCATCCTGAAAACATTGAAGTCTGGCCACAGGTATAGTGGGGATTTTGGATCATGGAAGCAAGTGGCTGGCGAGGCCTTTGCTTGATCGGAAAGCAAGACATTTTCAATACTATTCCCACCTCTTCCAGAGACACAGTGATGAAGATTTCCTGGCTCTCTGTGGAGCTTCGCATCCTTGTTTTTCTCCATGTGGAGGGGTTTTCCTGTAGCAGTTTCTCTCTGCCCTGTGGTGACATAGCCCTTAGGTGAGCTGGCTTCCAGCTCCAAGACCTCTGAGAACGCCAGTTCCTGGTGCCCTCATGGCGATCTGGAGAATAAGTAGTTACAATAAGAAGGCATGCGCTGTATGTCTGAAGCAGGAGCAAAGGCAGAGGAGCAGGATACAGCCGGTTCTCAAAGTAATTTCACGTAGGGACTAGAGATATAGTACAGTGGGGACTTGTCTCACACGACTGACTGTGGTTCCATCCCCAGCACCCCACAGGTCCCCAAATCCCACCAGGAGTTATCCCTGAGCACAGAGAAGTAAGCAATGAGCACCATTACATATGGCCCCAAAACTAAAAGGTATATAAATCATGTTGTTCATTATTATTTCGCTGACGTTTATATGCCAAAAACAGTAACCACAAGTCTCACAATGAAGACGTTACTGGTGCCCGCATGAGCAAATCAATGAACAATGGGATGACAGTGCTACAGTGCTTATTTTTAAAATCCCAAAGAGACACCAAGAGATAATGCAGGGGTTAATACAAGGGTCTTGCCTTGCATGTGGCCAACCCTGATTTGATCCCTGGCACTCCCTGGTCCTCTAAGCACTGTTATGAATGACCCAGAGCACAAAGCCAAGAGCCACACCCAATTACTCCAAACCAAAAAAACAAACAAAAATAAAAATCCTGGGGCTAGAGCAATAGCACATGGGTAGGGCATTTATCTTGCACGTGGCTGACCCAGATTCAATTCCCAGCATCTCAGATGGTCCCCTGAGCACCATCAGGAGTAATTCCTGAGTGCAGAGCCAGGAGTAACCCCTGTGCATCGCCGGGTGTGACCCAAAAAGCAAAAAAAAAAAAAAAAAATTAAATAAAAATTTAAAAATTAGCACTTTAGCACTTTTATCCCATTGTTCATCGATTTGCTCAAGCGGGCACCAGTAATGTCTCCATTGTGAGACTTGTGTTACTGTTTTTGGCATATCAATTATGCCACAGGTAGCTTGCCAGGCTCTACTGTGTGGGCAATATACTCTTGGTTGCTTGTCAGGCTCTCCAAGAGGGATGGAGGAATTGAACCTGGGTCAGCTGCGCGTGCAAGGCAAATGCCCTAACCGATGTGCTAAAAGTCCCCACAAAATCATGTTGCTGTGGAAACTGCTGCTGTTCTACGCTGTATCTAAAGACGCCCTTTGCAAGAGCCTATTAAGTGACGGCTAAATGTTAAGTGTGGGTGTGCTGGGTGGTGACTTATGATCGGATCAGAATCACAAATCAGGATATGAGCTAGAGGACCTCAAACTACATTTGCGGAGCTAGCACCCTAAACCCAGATGTCCACTGCCTTTTCCAAGAGGAAGCACCCCCACAATCCCCAGAATAAAAATCTAGATTTTTATTTGTTTGATTTGGTTTGGTTCAGGTTTTGAGACACACCAAGGAGATGCTCAGGGCTTACTCCTGGCTCTGCTCTGAAAGATCACTCCTGGCAGTGCTCAGGGGACCATCTGGGATGCCGGGGATAAAACCCAAGTTGACCATTGCTAGGCAAGTGCCCTGCTGGCTGTACCATCTCTCCAGGCCCTGGCATAGAAGCCTATAAGGTCAAAGATTAAAATCCCAGATAACCCACAAAATCCTATCTCAAAACTCATGAGTGAAGGAATTCATTTTTGTCCAAGGGCTGAATGGTGCTTTTGCCTTTTTTTTTAATTAGTGAATCACCGTGAGGGTACAGTTACAGATTTATACATTTTTGTGCTCATGTTTCCCCCATACAAAGTTCTGCTTTTGCCTTTTGTCCGTGAGAGAGAAAGCTCACACGGCAAAGAGAAGGGAGTGCTCCTCTTCTCCGAAGTTGGTCATTGCTGGTGGAAGTGGGAATCTACTAACCTCCACACCAGCCGTCCTGAGCACGATGTGTTCATAGGTCTAGGACAACATTGAGACTTGGGGTCCTAGGATTTGGTGAGGCTACTCTGTGTGTCCCTACGAATCTTTCTCAGCCGCCTGGAATAACCTGAGCGCTCCTTAGCCTCGTTTCCCTAGGGGTTCCCTGTCCTAGAAAATAACGCAGGAGGAAATCAGAAGTCCTTCTTCCAGCAGCTGACGCAGGAGAGAACAGCAGTGGGACCCCAGGCTCAGGCTGGCCACCAGCCTCTTTTCTCGAAAAGGAAAATTACCAGGAGTCTCTGCAGAGTGACTGTCGTGGCCGTCAGCGGGGCTGCCTGCGGTTCTGGCCTCAGCGACTGAGCAGACAGACCTTCGTAAACACAGTGGCAGAGAGAAGCCAGGCTTGTTCCGTGAGGTACAGCAGGTCCCGTCTCTCTGGGTGGTCCTTCCACCTCACCCCCAGACCTTGGCTCGAAGGCATGAAACATCTAGGGGTAAAAACCTCCTAGATGCTTGCAGGGAAAACTGCAACACCGAAATCAACAAAATGACTAGCTCAGGCATTGGCTTTTTCATAATAACTGGGTGCAAGGGGCTCCCCCGGGAGCCCCCACAGACTCACCCAGCTGCCTGGTAGACACGAGTCAGTGCCTAGTGCCCGTGGCTGACGCTGCCCTCCAAACTTTTTTTTAAATATATATATATATAATTTTCATAAAAGCAGTTCACAATAGTTCATCACAGATAGTATTCAAACACCAATCCCACCACCTTCCCACCCACCACAATAAGAGGGAAGTGCGTGAAGGTTGTTGTATTTCATTCTGGAACCATTTAAGCCCAGATAGAAGAGAATACAAGCAAGCGTGTTAGAAACCAAACAAATGTATCCTACTTTTGATACATCAGTGAGATAGAGTGTAAGAGGTCACGGCCCCACACTCCAGGAAATTCTGCATCGTTCTCTTCCAGGAGCTTTAGTTTATAGTCTCTGGATCTTGGCCGTAGATGAGCTTACATGGTGCTGGGGCCAGTTTGTGGGTGTGACTGCGAAACTAAATGGAAAACTAGGGAGATGGGGGAGGAGGCCCAGTCCTGATCAGAGTGTGCTAGGAGATCTCAGTCACGGGTTCCCGCATACCTGGGTTTTTATGCCGGTCCCCTCTTGAGTGAGGTTCATCCCCTCTTGGGTGAGGCTTGTCCGAGCGCGACCCTCCATGCTTCTGCTGTAGAATTGCCATCACCAGGACCAACGTGATTTCCAGAACAGGAATAGGAAAAACAAAAAATATATATTGATAGAGACTTGGGAAGATGATAGAGATTTCCATGTACTTCCAGATGCTACATTCCTTAGGAGAATCATGAGGATAAGGATCTGCTGACGTATTCCTTCATCTATCTTGTTCCGACTAAAGTACGTGGCTCACGAAGAGGCAGGGTGGGGTGGTGGGGTTGGGGTGGGGGTGATGGGAGGGATACTGGGAACATTAGTGGAGAAGAATGGGCACTGGTGGAGGGATGTAAACGATCACTGATCACTGTATGACTGAAATGCATACATGAAAGTTCATAAGTTTGTAATGGTATCTCATGGTGATTCACTAATAAAAATTAAAAATAAATAAATAAAAGTCGGTAAAGGGACATACACAATAACCTTGCAGTATCTGTATTGCATACCACAGTGCCCAAAAGGCGAGAGAGAGAGAGAGAGAGAGAGAGGGAGGGAGGGAGGGGGAGAGAGAGAGAGAGAGAGAGAGAGAGAGAGAGGGAGAGAGGAGAGGGGAGAGAGACAGAGAGAGAAGAAAAGTGACTGCCATAAGTGCAATAAATGCAAGCTGGGTGGGGGATGGTGGTTTGGGGAGGGAAGCTGGGGACACTGGTGTTGAGAAATGTACACTGGTGGAGGGGTGGGTGTTGGAACACTGTATGTATGAAACCTAATCATAAACAGCTTTGTAAGGGTCTATCTCACAGTGACTCAATAAAAATATCTTTTAAAAAAATAAAAGAAAAAAATAAGTTAAATAAAATTAAGTACCTGGCTCAGAAAGATGCTTAAAACAGGATCTGGAGAGATCATACAGGAGTTGAGGCACTTGCCTTGCATGTGGTTGACTCTGGTTTGATCCCTGGCACTGAGTAAGGTTCCCCCAAACACTGCCAGGAATGATTCTCGAATGTGGGACCAGTGAGCCTTCAGCAGAGCCATCCAAATCAACCCCCAAAGAAGAATGCTTTTATTCGATGAATGAATGACTGTGATAACGCCTATGTTTCCTTGAATTGTTGTAAGAGCTGGTATGTCCGTGTGGACAAGTGTACTGGGTGTGACTATCTTCCCGAAATCCTGGTGTTCTCAGGGCTAAAGTCCAGGAAGAAACTGCTACGTTTACTTTACGTCTAGTTAGACTGTGAAAGGCAGATAAGATCTGATCAAAATGTCCTAGTAATTGAAGAATTTTTTAGTCTAGCAACCCATGAACAAATCATACATCCATCTACTTGATCACTTTTATATTTAATGTTTGTCTTCTCTTTCTAGCTAAGAAAATAAGTCATCCCAAGGAAGGGGCAAACGGGGACCTTTCCAGCAAAATCAATACTCTGAGGGAACTGAGACATTTGCTTTTTGCTACAAGGGTGTTGCTCAGGGACTGCTCCCAGCTTGAAACTCAGGAGTCCCTACCAGCTGTGCCCATAGCATCTTGCAGGGCCAGAACCCCAAAATCTTGCACGCAAAACATGGGCTCAGTCATTGAACTCTCAGGCCAGTCCAGATCACTGAGATTTAATGATCCAGTGAAAGTAGAGGCAAAAGGAAACTATTAGCTGGCAGCTGAAACGGTACCACTGTGGTCAGTTTCTAGCACGGAACTGCAGGTGTCCTGTAAAAATGCTGTTTTTCGTAAAAGCAGCATTTGTGGGGGACAGAGTGATAGCACAGCGGGTAGGGCCTTTGCCTTGAACACAGCCAACCTGGGTTCAATTCCCAGCATCCCATATATTCCCCTGAGCACTGCCAGGAGCAATTCATCAGTGCAGAGCCAGGAGTAACCCCAGTGCATCGCCAGGTGCGACCCAAAAAGAAAATAACAAAACAAAACAAACAAATAAAAACCAGCATTTATTCTTCTTGTAAACCTTCCAGTTCCTTAACATTCTCTGGAACTGCCTCTCTTCTCACGAGCTATACGTCTTGACACCAATGTTTTTGTCCTCCTGGTCAGGCCTTCTGTGTGATCACACATACTCGTTAGCCAGATCCCAGTTTCCATGGGGAGCATCTTTCATACTTGCCCTGTTAGAAATGTGGTACTAAATGGAGGGTCAGTGGTCAGGACATCCCGGAGCACGGGAGAGGAGCCTTGCCAAGTAAGCATTTTGCACTGATCCAGGCGGAGTATATTGCGTGTGAGGTACTTTCAGAGCCAAACAGAGTGGCACAGCTTCCTGTAAGATCATCGTCAAGGATGTGGGCAGTCCAGTGCCAGGCTCAAGCCTCCCCAGTGACATTCTCCTCTTTATTCAAGCACATGTTGTGTTATAAAAGCAGTGTTTCTAAATGCTATTCCCAGGGCTGGAGCGGCAGCACAGCAGGTAGGGCATTTGCCTTGCACACGGCCGACCTGGGTTTGATTCCCAGCATCCCATATAGTCCCCGAGCACCGTCAGGAGTAATTCCTGAGTGCATGAGCCAGGAGTAACCCCTGTGCATCGCCGGGTGTGACCCAAAGAGCAAAAACAAATAAAAAAATAAAATAAACATTATTTCCATTAAAGCATAGCGGGTAGGGCATCTGCCTTGCATTTGGCCGACCCCGGTTCGATTCCTCCATCCCTCTCAGAGACCCTGGCAAACTACCGAGAGTATCCCGCCTGCACAGCAGAGCCTGGCAAGCTACTCATGGTGTATTCGATATGCCCAAAATAGTAACAACAAGTCTCACAATGGAGCTGTTACTGGTGCCCACTTGAGCATAATCGATGAACAACGGGATGACAGTGCTACAGTGCTATTCCCATTAAAAGTGCTATAGTCTCCACCCAATCCTGCCTCCCCAGTTTAGGTGGGTGAACAGTGCTCCAGCCCATTCACACACATGGACGGCCACTGGTCCTTCCATCCGAAAAGCCTGCATCCTCTGTTGATGAAGCACGACCAATCATTGGACACGTGGCTCTTGGGCAAGATGAGTCTTTGGTGAAAGGCAGCTACAACCCAGCTCTTGGACTGGAGTCTCGGAAGGCAGGATGGGCCCCAGAGACCCTTGGGGTTGCTAAGGTCATACTTCCTGACGATCCTCAGCTGAACATACTGAAAGGGAAGGTTCCTAAGTGGTAGGAGGGAGGAGGAAAATGAAAATAAACAGAATGAAAGACAGCGGGAGTGTAAACGCCTGAGTTCCTTCTGAACTTTGTACAGGGAGAGGCGGCTCATGTCCTCTCTCCCTCGGCAGCAAGAACGGATGGACACTGCGTTACTACACACGCCAGACTGGGAATCCCAGTTCCTCTTTGAAAATCCTGGAGATTTTATTTCTCTCCCAGGCCTGATATGCTAATATAAATACCAGTTGCCTCGTTTATGAAGCTTGAGAGTGCTATTTTCACCCATCACCCTCCATGCCTGAATCTCTTCAAATCCTCCCAGCCAAACTCTCTTCTTAACTCTCCCATCCCATTCTCGCTAAAGGAAATGGAACAGAATTCTCAGGAGGGAAAAAAAAGTATACATTTCTACTCAGAAGCATAAACTTTTCATAGCACAGCGGTTGGGCGTTCGCCTTTCACGTGGCCGACCCGTGTTCGATTCCTCCGCCCCTCTCGGAGAGCCCGGCAAGCTACCGAGAGTATTGAGCCCATGCGGCAGAGCCTGGCAAGCTACCCGTGTGTATTGGATATGCCAAAAACAGTAACAATAAGTCTCTCAATGAGAGACATTACTGGTGCCTGCTCGAACAAATCGATGAGCAACGGGATGACAGTGACAGTGACCATTGATCCTTAAAGACTGTCTTAAACAGTGTGTCTGTATTCACTCAATAAACATCAATGGGCAGCTCTGCATCTGACCCTGTGCAGAAGATATGAAAGGGGAACAGATCACAAGTCCTATGATCCTAAGAATATCAACATTATAATCTGTGTATGTGCCTTAATGTGCTCAGACAGACAGGAGCAAGGCACGGTAGGAACTCTACGGAATAAACTCTCGTTTGTCCCCAGAGATATTGAGGAAAGCTTTTTGGAAGGGGTGACATTTTAACTGGCTCATACAGGATAAATAGTAATTCTCCAAGCAAACAAAAATGGAAAGAGTTGTTCATGAAGTTAAATGAAGATCACTGGGAAGGATGAGAAAAAAAGAACAGCATGTTTAGCACCAATATCAGAGAGAGAGAAAGAGACACCACAGAAGTCGGAACTAGTAGGCTTTTATGCTCGGGGTATGGAGGCTGGAACATTGCTATGTGGAAATTGGGGGAAAGGGAGTGTTTTCAGCTTATGAAACATTGTAATCAAGGGTTCTTGGGGCCAGAGCAATAGTCCAGCAGGTAGGGCAGTTGCCTTGCATGTGGCCAACCCAGGTTCAATCCCTGGCATCCCATATTGTCCCCTGAGCATCGCCAGGAGTAACTCCTGAGTGCAGAGTCAGGAGTAACCCCTGAGCATCGCTGGATGTAACCCAGAAAGCAAAAAATAAAGTTCTTCTTAGTAAGATTGCTCTGGTTCCAGTGCCGGCTCCAGCAGGGGAAAATCAGGGAAATGATGAGGAGATGCATCGTGTCCAGGCAAAAGATGGTAAAGGTCTGTAGGATGGAGCAGGTTCAAAACCTGTGTTGCAGTACTTAGATATTACAGAGGAAGAAAGAAAACAAGACAACGAGAAAGCGGAATCACAGAAACGCAGCAGCCCAACAGACGTGAAGAACAGATAAAACGGTTCATCAGTCCAGCAGGAATTCAGGGGGTCAGTAAGATCAAAGACAAGGTGACCTGTGTCTGTGCATTGTTCCAAAGATCTGGTCAAGGGCTCTTCATATTCCAAGAGACAGAGTGTTTAGAAAAATGCTTATTCTTTACGAAATGAGGAAGAATGAACAGAAACTTCTTCAAGGAAAGTAAAGGATGTCAGAGGCAGTCAACAGACTGAACACAGGACTTTTCATGGAAGAAAAGTCCTGGGTTTGATCCTCAAACACCAGAGAGAGTCCCCTCCCCCCGCCCACAAGCACTGAGATGAAAGTAGCCCCTGAACACTCTTGTATGTGACCCAAAGCCCTAAATAAATAAATGTGAAATACTTTCATGTGTTTCTGTAGAATGCCATTATCTAATCATGTTTATGTAACTGATTTATGAAATGTAATAACAAAGAGCAGAAATCGTACATTTAAATATGTCCATTAAAAAAAGAAGTTTTAATGAAGAGGAAGAAATAATAGTGAAATGAGTCGATCAATTCTGATCTGAAATCAGGCAGTCCTGAAAGACGTCCAAAATTCAATAGGATATACTTGAAGTTTCTTTACTTGCAGGCAAAAGTAAAGAATTGCAGGACCCTAAGGACCTGTAATAAATATGACTGCTTTCTTTTTAAAAAAATTTTTTATTTTATTGAATCACCATGAGATAGTTAAAAGCTTTCATGTTTGGGTTACAATCTCACAATGATCAAACACCCATCCCTCCCCCAGTGCACATTCCCCACCACCAATATCCCGGGTATATCCCCCCTTTCCCACCCTCCCCCTGCCTCTAAGGCAGACAATATTCCCCATACTCTCTCTCTACTTTTGGGCATTATAGCTTGCAACACAGACACTGAGAGGTCATCATGTTTGGTCCATTATCTACTTTCGGCACACATCTCCCATCCCAACTGGTTCCTCCAGCCATGATTTTCTTAGTGATCCCTTCTCTATTCCATCTGCCTTCTCCCCTCCACCCATGAAGGAGTTTTCCAGCTATGGGGCAATCCCCCTGGCCCTTGTATCTACTGTCCTTGGGTGTCAGTCTCACGTGATGCTACCCTACACTTCACAAATGAGTGCAGTCCCTCTATGTCTGTCCCTCTCTTTCTGACTCATTTCACTTAGCATGATACTCTCCATGTCTATCCATTTATAAGCAAATTTCATGACTTCATCTCTCCTAAAAGCTGCATAGTATTCCATTTTGTAGCTGTACCAAACTTTCTTTAACCAGTCATCTGTCCTAGGGCACTTGGGTTGTTTCCATATGTTGGCTATTGTGAACAGTGCTGCAATGAATATATAGGTACAGATGAATATGACTGCTTTCTTATTTATGCTTTGGTCCACACCTAGCTGTTATTGGATTACTTCTGGCTCTGTTCTCAGGGATCACTTCTGATGGTGGTCAGGGAACCATATGTGGTGCCAAGGATTGAATTCGGATCTACCACCTGCAAGGCAAGTACCTCACCAGCTATACTATCTCTCCAGCCCAACGCTGCTTTCTTACATCTGAGTTGTCATTTCATTTCAGTTAAGAACTTCTTTGATTGTACAACAAAGGGATTTAATTTGCTGTTGTTCGGGAGGCCACACCCACGAAAGCTCAGGAACCACGCGTTGCCAGGGGCCTCACCCATGCATGTACTCTACCACTCAAGCCAAATGCCCAACCCTAGAGAGATTTAAGTCAAAAGTATCCCTTAAGACGAGTTTGAGGAAGGTGGACACGGTAAAGGGCCATGGTTGAAGGAGGCCTTTTCTGGTGGGCAAAAGCAAACCATGAGCATCACTGGTCAGTGTCATCAGCTAAGAGGGTCTCAGAACATTCCAGCAGTTCCGACATTCCTTGTCCTGTGCCTACATCTTCCTGCAGTACTTTGATGTTTTTCTCTTCTTCGTCTTTCTTTCTTTTTGTCTTACTGGGAGTCAAACTCAGGGCCTCAAGCAGGTTAAGCCTATGTTCTACCACGGAACCTTCATTGACACTTTTTTAAATTTTTTTATTGAGTCATCATGTGGAAAGTTACAAAGTTTTCAGGTTTAAGTCTCAGTTATACAATGCTAGAACACTCATCCCTTCACCAGTGCACATATTGCACCACCAAGGATCACAGTATAGCTCCATCCCGCCCCCCCACACCCCTAGCCCTCCCCACATCCCTAGACACCCCCCCCCCGCCTGTGTAACTGATAATTTTCACTTTACTTTCACTTTGATTGCATTCAATATTTCAACAAAACTCACTATTATTGTTTGGAGTTTCTCCCCACTAAAGTCAGACCTGCTGAAAAGGAAGCATTTGATAATTTGTTTTCCACTGTTGAGAATGAAGAGATATGAGGTCAAGTGACCACACTAGCGGCCTCACGGTATTGGGTTTCTGTATTTTAGTATTTTAGTAACTAAGTCCAGAGAAATATCTGCCAGAAATTGCATCATTGTACTTCTCAGTTATATTACATTCCACATATGAGTGCAATCTTTCTATGTCTGTCTCTTTCTTTCTGACTCATTTCACTCAACATGATACTTTCCATGTTGATCCATTTATATGCAAATTTCATGACTTCATGTTTTCTGACAGCTACATAGTATTCCATTGTGTAAATGTACCAGACAGAGTTTCTTTAACCAGTCATCTGTTTGGGGGCACTCTGGTTTTTTCCAGATTCTGGCTATTGTAAATAGTGCTGCAATGAACATAAAAATGCAGATGCCATCTCTACTATAGCTTTTTGACTCTCCGGGATATATTCCCAGGAGTGGTATTGCTGGGTCAAATGGAATCTTCACTGCTGGTGGGAATGCCGACTGGTTCAGCCCTTTTGGAAAACAATATGGATGGTTCTCAAAAAGTTAGAAATTAGAAATTCATTGACATTTAATAGTGATCATTTAACTATGAATTGGGATGCCTCAGGCCTACTTTTATTTTTCTTTTGGGGTTACACCCATTGATGCACAGGGGTTACTCCCTGGGCTCTGCGCTCAAGAATTACTCCTGGCGGTGCTCAGGGGACCATATGGGATGCTGGGAATCGAACCCAGGTCAGCCGCATGCAAGGCAAACACCCTACCTGCTGTGCTATTGCTCCAGCCCTCAGGCCTACATTTTGTGTTCCAGACTGAAGCTGGTGCGAGACCAAGAGAACAAGGGGCATCTCTGCAATTTTTCAAGTCATCTTTGATGTGCTCAGAAAGAGAGCTCATTGCTGGAATGAAACATTTTATGGGAGTGTAAATTCTGTGGCCTGAGGCCACCAAGCAGCCACAGTACAACAGGTAAAGCACTTGCCTTGTGCACAGCTGACCTGGGTTTGATACCCAGCACCCCAGGTGGCTCCCTGAGCCCACCAGGAGGGTTCCTGAGAACAGAGTCAGGAGAAAGCCCTGAGCACCACTGGATATGGCCGAGATGGGGAGAAAAGAAATATTCTGTGGTCTGTGGGCCTCCAGTTCCGAGCGCAAGCCCGGTTGAGGTGGACAGAAAGCTTTCTCCACAAGGACGGTCTGCAGAACCTCACAACCCACTTGTCCGTCTGTGGCTCCCCTGAGGTTCCGTGTGGGCCCTGATGCTACTGGCATGAGAAGTGTGTGCCCGTCACTGTCTCATTTATTCTGTAAAACAGCAGTGGCCACAGCCTGAATTGCACGTGTTGGAGGGAAGAATCATCTCCACCTTGCGATGGGCTCTTTGCCCTGAACCCACCGACCATAGGAGAAGCAAGGGAAAGCGCGCTCTCTCTCCCTCCCTCCCTCTCTCTCCTTCTCTCTCTCCCTCCCTTCCTCCCTCTCTCCCTCTCTTTCCTCCCTCTCTCTCCTCCTCCCTCCCTCTCTCCCTCTCTCTCCTTCTCTCTCTCCTTCCCTCCCTCTCTCCCTCTCTCTCCCTCTTCCTCTCTCTCCTCTTCTCTTCCTCTCTCCCTCTCTCTGTCTCTCTGTCTCTCTCTGCCTCTGTCTCTCTCCATCTCTCTCTCCTCTCTCTCCATCTCTCTGTCTCTTTTCTGTCTCTGTCTCTCCTCTCTCTGTCTCTATCTCTCTGTCTCTCTCTGCCTCTGTCTCTGTCTCTCTCTATCTCTCTCTGTCTATCTCTGTCTCTCTGTTTCTCTCTGTCTCTGTCTCTCTCTGTCTGTTTGTCTCTTGCTCTCTCTCTCTCTCTCTCTCTCTCTCTCTCTCTCTCTCTCTCTCTCTCTCTCTGTCCCCCCTCGGGCTCTGTCCTGTTGCAGTGAACACCTTTACCAGCAGGCAGAGGCCAGGAGCATATCTGGGTTCTTCTTCGTGATCTTGAAGGCAGGTGTGTGGAACCCCATCAATAACTATTATAAACTATTATAAACCCCATCAATAACTATTATAAACCAAATTTTAAAATTTAAGGATAATAATGGAAAGGGACGTTCTGGCCGCTTCTCTACACCCCTAAAGGAATGACGGGGGCGGAAACCTTGTCATCGGCCACCATCCAGGTCCCGTGTCCTTCTCTCCCAGAAAGGAGCATCACATGACACTCGCCATAACCATGGTGCTGGATCCCGTGCCCGGCAGTTTCACTCCAGGCGCCCCAGAGGGGGGCGGGTGCAACCCCACCCCACCCCAAGGGACCCAGCCCCGGCAGCCAAAAACCCCCAGAACTCAGCCACCTCCCTGCTCACGGCTGCTCTCCAAACGCTCAGGCCGAGCCTCACCCACAAGCGAACCTTTTCCTTGACTGACTGCGGCCATGTGACATTTCATAGGACACACCCTACCCCTACGCCAAGAGCACTGCACCACTTTTGATGGGAGCCAAAGTAGGAGGTAACCAACCTTAGAGGGAAATACTATATTATTTTGGTTCTGCTTTGGGGCAGGGATCGGGGTATGGAATGGAAACACCCGAAATATGGTGGTGGGAAGGTGTAGGGTGATGGGATTGGTGTTTGAATATTAAATGGAATCAAATATTGTGAACTACTTTATAAAATAAAAAAAATTAAAAAGAAATGAGGGGAGTGGGGCCTGCATGCAGGAGAAAGGAGAGAGTGTGCGGGCGCACACACACACACACACACACACACACACACACACACACACACACACACACACACAGAGTCCAGGTGGGGGGGAGAGGAAATGTGTTTCAGACCCGCTGAGCATTGAGAAGCCACGTCAGACAGAACCTTTCCAGAGCATCTCTGTCTCTGGAGGACAATCTCGGGGCCAGGGAGGAGCAGGGCCACTTCCCACAGGACACACAATGCTTCCCAGGGGCTGGAGGGCATTCCGTTGAGTCAGGCAAACTCTGCCAGGCAGGCAGTGAGCTCCCACATTTTCCAGCCTCGAGGCAAGCGGGTCAAATGCAAGTCCCGCTACCGGTGCAAATGTAAAACCCTCCCAAAATCTCCAGGCCGGCTGACTGGCCAGCTCACGGCATTTGCTCTGTATTCTATTCTAATTCTCTGCTCTCACCAAACTGGCAGTTTCCATAGTTTTCAGATATAAAGAACAACATCCCAGTTCCAGAAAAATTTCAAAACTTCCCCCCGCCTTGTGCCCTTGTATGTTTCCTATGCTCATCTTAATAACGATCTCGATGCAGAAAACAATGGATTCGGCAACAGTCAGAACATGTGAGTTAACTGATGACAAGAGCATCTCTGCAGACCAGAAGAAGTAGTAACTAAGCCGGATGGTAGATGCAGTATCCAGAGGCCCAAATCCACTGGCCCCTCACGGGAACTGAAAGCTCCAGGACCACAAGGTCCCCTCTCTGCAGAGAAACACGGAGTGCTGGTCTCAGCATCCAACAGTCCAACTGCTCTGTGCGAACACCCCAGGACCCTGGACACTGTGACGTGGACCCTGTCCCCACAGGGAGACACCTTCCCCCCAGTTTCACAGTGCCCTGGGACTCCCAGAACCAGCTGGCTGGAACCGGTCCAGGAGTCTATTTAAATCCCCAAAGACTCCGCACTGTCTGAGAGAGTCGTAAACTTCTCAAATACCTTCCAATTCCCCAGCCGGTGGAGTCAGCGCATTTGGTGAGGCTTCTATTTCCATCGAAGTGCAACCGTGCAATCTGGAACCCCCCGCCCCCTTCCCCTGAGCCTTCCTGTAAGGAGGTGCCCCAGCTGTGGGAGCCTCTGCAGAGACCACGGCAACCCCCAGCCCCTCCCGCCTCCCCTCTCCTCCCCTCTCCACTCCCTAACTCCAAGCCTGCTGTCCAGATACGGAGAACAAAGCTGCCCCATGAAGGGTAAGTACCATGTTCTGGCAAAAAATAATAATAATAATAATAAAAATACTTTCAAGTGAAAACACACAAAGGAGGGATAAAGAAACACTGATACACACCGGGAAGTGAACCAACCTCAGCTTTTCGAACTCTGATGCCTCCTGGGAAAGATGGAGAAGTGGAGTTGGGTTCCAGGTCACATGGTCAGGCTCGATGCGGGGATTTCCTGCAGGGCAGCTGAGCCTTTGGCGCATGCGTGGGCAAAGATTGTTTCCTGGCGCATCTGGGCTTAGAGGGGGATTTGGGAGGAGGGCAGCAGCCCCTGCAGTGATCGTCAAGGGGTGCTAGGGATGGAACCCAAGCTTCCTTTCTGCAGAGCATGCATCAAACCAGCCCTGGAGGCTGTCTCCCTGGCCCTGGAGGGGTTATTTTGATAGCTGTTATCTGAAAAGAGCGCAGCAGAGGAGAAGGGGTTTATAGGCATGAGAATGTCTCAGGCAGCCTGTACTTTGGGGAAATATAATAAAACTTAAGAGGTTTCCTAGCCCTGAAGCAGCTCCAAAGACCTAAGACCACATCCCTTTGACATACAAATTATAAACTCTTTGGAGAGGAGAAACTGAGGCACACCCAGACAACAGAAATCCAAGGCCCCACCCAGAGAAGGGTGGACCCCTCAGAAAAGAAAAAGCTGCAGAAGAGACTATAAATTATGAGAAGACCATCAACACAAGGGATAAGATTATTAGAGGACCATCGACAGTGCAAGGGATGAGATTATGAGGGGCTGGAGTGATGGCACAGTGGGTAGGGCGTTTTCCTTGCACGCACCCAACCGAGGTTCGATTCCCAGCATCCCATGTGGGATGGTGGGAATCATCATATGGGCAGACACATACACACAAGCACTACTAAGAGTTCAGAGCCAGGAGTAACCCCTGTGCATCACCGGGTGTGACCCAAAAAGAAAAAAACATACAGAGAGAGAGAGAGAAAGATGTGGTTATGTAAGAACCATCAGCAGTTCAAGGCTTTCCTGTGACAAGGTCCAAATTGACTTTCATGCATGAAAAACTCCAGAAGATATCATTTGGAGAAATTGTATAAAAGCTTCTCCTGCAAATCATGCAGTGTTTTCTCTTCAAGCCTAGGTTCTCCCTTGAACATTCATCTCACTTGCCTGCCTCTATGCCTCTTTGGCTTGCTTTTCCCACTCTGGAGAAGCCAGGGTTCTCTCTTGAACTCTTACTTCCTTTCTTCCTCTCCCCCCATGTCCTAGATAAGTAAGTTTCATTCAATAAAAACTATCTTGGTTCTTGCCAGCAGAGAAACAGCCCAGTGTCACATCTCCAGAAGAACAGGATCCTGTCGAATCTGCCCAGGTAAACTGGTCCCAGCTGAGAACTCTGGGGCCAACCTCCTCCAGCTTCTTAGCTCCTGTGTGAACACATGTGACACCTCAAAATTACATAGCACTACTGGTGAAGGGGCAAGTGACGGAATATTGTATCCCCGAAACTCAATCACAAACAACTTCATAACTGTGTATCTCATGGTGATCCAATTAAACATTTTTAATTAAGAAAATAAGTTTGTAGTACCCATTGTCAGCCCAATGGGACCATAGCAAATCTAATGGGAGAGTTGCACCGAAGTCCACCAAGCTCAATCACTTGTATCACTTGTAGTCCCATTGATCTTCGATTTGCTCGAGCGGGTGCCAGTAACATCTCCATTTGTCCCTGTCTCGAGCTAGTGTAGCCCAGTGATACCTGCTCACTCCAGGAACAGAAAGAGCCTCAAATCGTTCATTAAGAGATTTGACGAAGAAATCTGACCATCTAGTTGGTGGGCGGCCACGAGGTCTTCTGACGTCCCATGGAATCCAGTCGATAACAGCTCTAGTCCAGCACTCATCTCTGAATCGCATTACATGACTGGCCCATCTGATTTTTGATGCCTTGGCAAATGAGACAGCGTCCCTGATTTTTGACCATCAACGGAGGTCAGAACTCCGGATTCCTTCTCTCACTTGAGTGAGACATGATATTCCCAGCATAGCTCTTTCGATTCCTCTTTGGAATACCCGAATAGCATTCTCATCCTCCAAGCTCAGTGAACCTAAAAACTAATCCAGAAGGCTCAACTAGCACCAACCAGCATGGAAGACCCTCAGACAATGCCTGTAGGAACATCATTGTGAGATAGAACAATAATCACAAGTGGGCTCTTTTTGATCTCAGTTTTGATGATTCTATTTGACTTTGTGTTGTAATAAACAATATAAAGTAAATTTATTTGTGCTAGTGAGGGGACGGGCTGGGGTAGCAGGTAGGAAACTGGAATAGTGGTAGAGGAAAGTTCTCACTGGTGGTGAGATTGGTGCTGGAATACTAAATGTCTGAAACAACTATATTATGAACAACTTGGTAAATCATACTGCTATTTTTTTAAAAGAAAGAACAAAAAAGAAATACTAAGTGTTTTTTAAAAATTAACACTCTCTTGCTTCATTCACCCTGTTGCCGCCTCCCAAAATTCTTTTCTGTAAACCTATGTATGCGGGACTTTGTGACTGAGAACTCTGAGCTCAACGGGACTGGGAACAGAGATCCTCTGCCCGTATCCCCCTGTTTCTGGCAGCTCAGCAGTCATGCCCGGAAGCCACCCCTGGCTGGTGCCAGATAATCTCGTCATCAGCCACCATCCAGATCTCATATCCTTCTCTCCCGGAAAAGATCATAACACGATGCTCACCATAACAATGCAGCCGGATCCCATGCTAGGCTGTTCATGCAAGGTGCCCCAGAGGGGGGCAGGTGAGACCTCTCCCCCTGCCAGCAGCCAAAACCCTCCAGACCTCAACTGCCACCACATTCACAGCTGCTCTCCACACCCTCAGGACGAGCTCACCCATGAGTGAAACTTTTCCTGGACCACATGACCAAGAATTGCTTCATGGGACACACCCCACCCATACTCCAAGAGTACCACATCACATTTAATGGGATTAAATTAGGAGGCAACCAACCTTAGAGGGAAATCATCATCATCATCCTGTTGATCATCAAATTTCTTGAGCGGTCTCAGTAACAACTCCATTCGTCCTAGCCCTGAGATTTTAGAAGCCTCTCTTTACTCATCCTTCCTAATGGTGCCACATTGGAGACTCTTTCAGGGTCAGGGGAATGAGACCCATCATTGTCACTGGTTTTGGCATATGAATATACCATGGGGAGTTTGCCAGGCCCTCCCATGTGGGCAGGAAACTCTCGGTAGCTTACCAGGTTCTCCCAGAGGGAGAACTAGGCTATAAGAGGTCGCATGGCCACAAAGCTTCCGGGAGCTTGGTATTATAGTCTCTGGATGTTGGCCGTTGGTGTGATTACATGGCACCGGGGGCAGTCTCTGGGTGTAACTGTCTAGCTGCTGGAAAATGGGGAATCTGGGTGGAAGAGGCCCAGTCCCAATCCAAGTAGGCTTGGAGGTCTCAGCCCCAGGTCTCACACACCTGGATTCCTCTGCCGGTACCTTCATGCATGAGGCTCGTCTGAACGTGTGGAGAGGGGCCTTGAGCATGGCTGTGGCTAGGCTCCAGAGGTCTTCGGGCATGGGAGCTCTGCTCAGGGCGGGGAGGGAAACTGAAGCCCACCCCCTCAGAGGGGTCCCAGGGAAGACAGCCAGGTGTGGGGGGAAGAGGGAAATATTATATTATTTCAGTTCTACTTTGGGGCAGGGATTGGGGTTTGGGATAGAAACAGCTGAAGTATGGTGTTGGGGAGGTGTAATGGTGGTGGGATCAGTGTTTGAATATTAAATGTCATCAAATATTGTGAACTACTCTATAAAATAAAATTTTAAAAAATTTAATTTAAATAAATAAAATTCTCTTCTGTGAGAGAAAGGCAACAGCCCCAGAATGTCGGTGCTGAGGTGAGGACTGACTTTCCTTCCCTGCCAAGAGCAAATCCTGGCTTCATCCTGAGTCCGTGGCTCCCCAAGTGGTCGGGTGGCAAGAGTCCTCTCCCGCTCCATGGAGGACGGTGGGTTTCAGGCATAGCCACCCGGCGGGCACGAGCATCACCCGTGCCCTGTGGTTGCTCACAGCAGACCATACTGGCCCTGCCAAGCCGGGCGTTTGTGGGAGCGTGGGTGGCCACGGTGGGTCTGGCAGAGAGGAGGAGGCGCCTTCCCCCTCATTTCCCCAAGACCCCCACAGCAGAAGCCACCTGAGCGGGGAAGGCCGCCCACCGGCAGGAGCTGCACAGACAGGAAGTAGGCCATCGGGCCTCGTGCCCAGCGGGGCTAGGGTGACATGACAGTTTCAGTCAGGGCCAGAGAAATCTTACGAAAGGCACCTGCCTAGCGTGAGGCTGTGACCCTGTCACTGATTTCAACCCCGGCACTGCATACGGTCCCCCAAGCACGAGTCAGGCATGTCCCCCCAAATCCACACCCCTCCCCCCAAAAAGTCATGCTCTGTGGCTTTGCATATTCTAGTGGTTACAGAGGTTATAAATATGCTAGTAGTTTTCCAGCAAACTGATGAGGGAGAAAGGGGGGATGCGGTTGGGGAACGTGAAATACCTGCACAGCTCATGGGTGGAAAATGGTGAAGAAACAAGTATCAAAGGTGCAGCACACGTATGCTGCCCGGCCCAGGTGCTGCCTGTGCCCACGTATTCCTGCCGAGTACATGTGGTGCCCGAGCACTGTGTCACCCGCGTCTCCCCTCTTGAGATGTGTGTTTTAGTGCCTCCAAACTTGAACCCCGGGATGTGTATTGGGGCTCTCTCTCCACTCTGGAGAAGCCCTCATTCCATCTTGAGCATCTCTCTCTCTCTGTCTCTCTCTTTACACACACACACACACACACACACACAAACACACATACACACAGAGGAATGAGAAGGAATATGTCGTTAAGAACTTAACAGAACAGGCAGACACACACAGACACACACACTGGAGAATGAGAAGGAATATGTCGTTAAAAGCTTAACAGAGCAGGGAGACACACACAGACACACACACACACCACAAACACTCATAAAGACACAGAGACACACATACACACAGTCACACACAGAGAGACACACAGACACACACAGAGAGACACACAGACACACACAAACACACACAGGGGAATAAGAACGAATATGTCATAAAGAGCTTGATGGGACAGGCAGACACACACATACACCACAGACACACAAAGACACAGAGACACAGAGACACACAGAGAGAGACACACAGATACACACACAGACACACACACAGGGGAATGAGAAGGAATATGTCACTAAGAGCTTAGCGGTGCAGGCAGACACACACACACACACAACACAGATACAAAGACACAGACACACACAGAGACACACAGATACACACACAGACACAGAGACACACAGACACACACACAGGGGAATGAGAAGGAATATGTCACTAAGAGCTTAATGGTGCAGGCAGACACACACACACAACACAGAGACACAAAGACACAGACACAGACACAGACACACACACACACACACACGCCCCCAGTCCACCAGGACCCATCCGAGAGCTGAGTCAGGAGTAAACCCGTGAACAGAAAGACCCTGAGCTCCACTCCCCGGAGACTGTAGACACGGCGAGGACAGAACCCGGCTCTGCCCCTCACGCGCCCCCCACGCCAGCAGCTGCCTCCCCCGGGCTCCAGCCGCTGGACCACGCTGCGCCAGACCAGCTCAGTGGCCCCTACACGCCTCCTCCCTCCCCGGCTCAGGAGAGAGGCTGAAATAAAGTGTTTCTGTTCAAGAAAAGCCTTGCCCAGCCCCGGGCCAGGTGAGGCCAGCCCTGGGGCCTCCCGCAAGCCACACTCTGAAGTCCGAGGCCAAGGTCGGGCTGCCCCGGTCTCGTTAGTGGAAATAACACCCACAGAAAAGCAACATCTTGTAAAGATGTTTGGAATTTCCCTGAACAATCCTGGCGGGGCTGACGGCAGTCTGAGGTTTTCAAAACACTCAGGGCTCGGAGAAAGACAAATCATAATTAAAACCAGTGTGATGCACAGCTGACCCTCTGAGAGCAATTCCAGGGCCAATTAGAACAGTGAGGGTCCGTGGGGTTCCTCTGGGGTGACGGCGCGTGCCTTGCTCACAGCGGACCCTGCTCTGATCACCGGCACCGTGGGCAGGCGCCCTGGCACTGCCAGGAGTGATCCTCAGCAGAGCCCGAGGGAAACCCTGAGCATCGCCAAGCGGGGCCCAAACACCAGAAGCAAAGAAAGAATGAGCTCGTGCCTTTCAGCCCCGTGTGAGTGTGTGCTGGGTGTCGCCAAGAGGGGTTGTTCGGAATTAAACTTAAGCCAGGCAGCAGTAAATCAATCTTGTACTCTGATTTATGGTGCTGGGGGTGGGGGTCGAGTGGGGAGAGACAATCTGATCTGGAATGTGAAAAGTGGGAAAGATCTCCCGGGAAAGATTCTCTCTCTCGCTCGTGCTCTCTCTCTCTGTGACTCTTTTTGTTGTTGTTGTTTTTGGGTCACGCCCGGCGATGCACAGGGGTTACTCCTGGCTCTTCACTCAGGAATTACCCCTGGCGGTGCTCAGGGGACCATATGGGATGCTGGGATTAGAACCCGGGTCAGCCGCGTGCAAGGCAAACGCCCTACCTGCTGTGCTATCACTCCAGCCCCTCTGTGTCTCTGTCTCTCTCTATACCTCTGTCTCTCTGTTTCTCCATCTCTCTCTATCTCTCTCTCTCATTTGGGGTGAGCTTTATTTATTTGGGGAGCCACTCCTAGCAGTGTTCGGGGGTTACTCCCAACTCTGTGCTCAGACATCAATCCTGCAAGGCTCAGTGTGAAACAGGTGTCCCTCATGGGTGACTTGGTGAAGCAGAAAGGAGAGATACGACCACTTTCTCCTGAGTCCCCTCTGCCACCCCGGGACCAGCTGGGGAGGCGGGAATAACAGAGTCTTTGATGCACCCCTGCACGGCACAGACCTCAATTCCCACCAGCCCCTCTAGGTAATAGCAAGCCACACCCGCCGTCCACGTGTGCTACCCGGCATGGGAGTTGATCCGCACCGCTCGATTTCTCGGGGAGTCATGGGATCACACAGGATCGAGGACTTGCTTTTAGCAGGAAAGGAAAATCAGTCCTGGGGCTTGCCCAGGCCTTTGGGTCCTTTGCCTTCTTGCAGAAAAGAATTTCATGGGCTGGAGTGATAACACGGTGGGGAGGGCGTTTGCCTTGCACGCCATCAACCCGGGTTTGATCCCCAGCATCCCGTATGGTCATATGAGCACCACCAGGAGTAATTCCTGAGTGCAGAGCCAGGAGTAACCCCTGTGCATCACTGGGTGTGACCCAAAAAGCAAAAAAAAAAAAAGAATTTCAGGAGGAAATGAGCAGTGAAGTAAAAAGATTAATTTGGAAGTTTAGAGGAAGGAGGAAAGAGAGAGGGGGGAGAGAGAGAGGAGAGAGAGAGAGGGAAGGAAAGAGAGAGAGGGAGGGAGAGAGGGAGAACGAGAGAAACACACTCAAGAGACAACATGGGCTTCTCCAAAGACAGGCAGAGCCCCAGGACACACCCGGTATTAAAGTACAAAGGTACGAGAGTGCACATCTGAAGGAGAGGTGGGGGAACACACGTGCTCAGCAACACATGCTCTTGGCCATGGCACACGGGCACAGGCAGCCCGGGGGCTCGGGCAGCATGCGTGCTCGCTGCCTTTGTCCAGGTCGGCTTGTACAGGGTCTCTCCCCAGGGCCTTCCCACCTAGGTCAGGTCTGTTGCTAGGGTGGTTGCCAAGGAAGTAGAGTTGGGAGCAGTCGATGGTTTTGAAATTCCTTTCCCAGCCCCTGATCCGGCTGGAGCTTCTTTCAGAGGGGGTCTCCACCCGGCCTCGCTCAGTCTACACTGCCCCGGCCTGCCCTGCACGCCCCCTGAACTCCAGGCTGCAGACAGTGCCCCACCCGCGCCGGGCCCAGGGGTCTCTCCCACAGCATCACCCAAGATGAACATCCTGTTCTCCGCCCCCCCCCGTCAGCCCCCCACACACCGCTCAGCCAGCAGCCCCCCAGCCCCTCCCCCTCAGACACGCGCGTTTCCCGTCAGACCCGTCACCCCACGGGGGACTCATCCTCGCGTCTCCCTGGAGCAGCAGGCGACCCTCGCCCTCCTGCTCCCGCCTCTCCATGCAGCCCCCCTCAAAAGCCATGGGGACCCTGTGAGCTGGCTGTCCACTTCCCTCTCCAGATCCCCCCGCCCCCCAGTTCTCATTCTAGAACAATCTAGAAGGTTCTCCTGGCAGCTTCAAAAGCCTCTCATGCACCACCAACAGCGTGTCTGTGATCACATCCCACTGCCCCCCTCCAGGGTTCCTCCCCGATGTACACCAGTCTCTGGGCACTTCCTGCGTGCTGGCGAGTGTGTACATACACACACACATACACACACAGAGACATACGCACAGACACACACATACCTACACACACAGACACGCATATACACACACATACACAGATACACAGACACACACGTACACATACATACACACAGAGACACAAACATATATATACACACATAGACACAGACATATATACATACATACACACAGACACACACATATGCACACAGACATATACACAGACACACAGAGACACACAAACATACACACACATATATATACATACATACACATAGATATGCACACAGATACGCACATACCTACAAACACAGACACATATACACACAGACACACACAGAGACACACATAAATACACATACATATACACTTACATATATATACATATATACATATACACACAGACACACACAGGCACACACATACATCCCCCTCAGGGAATGGCCTTGCCCTCAGTTCCCCTCAGCCTTGTGCCATCAACCCTTTGGGTCTCCCTGACACTCCACCTGCTGACCCACCCACCGGCCCCTGTTTTTCCCAGCCTTGGATATTAGTCTCGTATTATTTATTTTCATATCCCACAAATGTGCAGTCATTCTGTCCCTCTCTCTCTGACTCATTTCACTCAGCAGGATACTCTTCAGATCCATCCATTCATAAGCAAATTTCATGACTTGATTTCTACAGCTTTCCTAACAGCTGCATAGTATTCCATTCTGTAACTGTGTCTCAAGATGCTTCCATTAAATAAACAAATAAACTTAGCACTGTAGCACTGTCGTCCCTTTGTTCATCGATTTGCTCGAGCGGGCACCAGTCACGTCTCCATTGTGAGACTTGTTATTGTTTTTGGCATATCAAATATGCCACGGGGAGCTTGCCAGGCTCTGGTGTGCGGACAGGATACTCTGGGTAGCTTGCCGGGCTCTCCGAGAGGGGCGGAGGAATCAAACCCGGGTCGGCCGCGTGCAAGGCAAACTCCCTACCCTACCCGCTGTGCTAAATAAACAAATAAATAAATAAATAAATAAATAAATAAATAAAATAAACTCTAAGGAAACGGCTCCACCTGTCGGTCTGATAGTGCATGTCATGGGCCGGATCGCGTTTCCGCCTACCCGGGCAGATGCCAGGAGGGCGAGCAGGGCCTGGCTGGTGGACCCCAGGGTCCCACTCCGCACGGCTGCGGGGGGGTGACAGGCCTGAATTCCACCCCGCCTGGTGCCATCAGCCCTCTGGGGCTCCCTGACAGTGCTCCTTCCCCCAGTGCTCTGCATCCGCCTCCAGGCGTCTCCAGGCTCCCCAGTCCTCTCCCTAGCTGGCCTGGAGCCCCCGCAGGGTCCGGCCCTGCAGAAGGTGCCGTTGGACCCACTGGCCCGTCCGTCCAGCTCCAAACACTCCGCCCCCTGCCGTTAACAGTGCTCAGGCCACGGGGAAGGTTCCTGCTTCCTCTCCAGCTGCGCCGTGGTCCGGGCCCGGCTGAGATGTGAGCGGAGCGTGGGCACCATCTAGTGGGGAATCGTGGAACTGCACCCGCGGCAGCTGCGGGATGCTCGTGCAGTTTCGCCCTCTCTCCCTGACCACCGCATCCTCCCCACCACACCCCGACTTCCTCTCCTTGGACCGCAGTGCTGGGCCTGGAGAGACTCTCAGGCCGGCAGGTGGACCCACGCGGGTCCTGCTTGGTCTGGGGAGCCTGTTTGGTCTGCTGCCAGGTCGCCCTCATTTCCATCTTAAGCATCACTCACTAATGGGACCAGAGGAACAACACTGGGACAGCGGGAAGGACGCTTGCCGTGCACGCAGCCCACCCTAGTTCCATCCCCAACATCCCATCTGGTCCCCCGGGGACCGCCAGGGGTGATTTCTCAGCGCAGAGCCAGGAGTCGGCCCTAAGCATCACCGTGTGTGGCCCGAAAACCAAAAAAAAAGGAAAAGAATTACTAAGCAAGCGAAGGGCAGCTGGACGGAGCAAAGGCAGAACCAAGAGGCCTCGTGTCTCCCGAAAGAGAAGGTCTGTACACCCGCATTCGCCGCCATGTGACATCTCTCACTTGACAGACACGGACATGGCGACACACACAGAGACACACATACATACACTATACATACACAGACACACACACGGACACACATACATACACTATACATACACAGACACACACACGGACACACATACACATACAGACACACATACATACACTATACATACACAGACACACACACGGACACACATACACATACAGACACACATACATACACTATACATACACAGACACACACACGGACACACATACACATACAGACACACATACATACACTATACATACACAGACACACACACGGACACACATACACATACAGACACACATACATACACTATACATACACAGACACACACGGACACACATACACATACAGACACACATACATACACTATACATACACAGACACACATGGACACACATACACATACAGAAACATAGATACACTATACATACACAGACACACACACAAACACACATACACATACAGACAGACACACATACATACACTATACATACACAGACACACATACACATACAGAGACACATGTACATACACTATACATACACAGACACACACACGGACACACATACACATACAGAGACACACATACATACACGTACATACATACTCCATGCACACAACTGATATACCAAGAGTAGCACACCACATCTGAGGAGGTTTAAAGTAGAAGGCAACCCATCTTAGGGGAAATATATATTTATACAGATATGTATGTATATGTCTTTATACATCCTCAACAACGTGTTACTAGTCTCGTATAGAAGGGCTTAATGGCTCTGGTGAAGTACAACAATCTTCACACCCTTTCCTCTAAGAAACTTTATTGGATCATTTTTAGCAGACTGTTCATAACAAGCAACACAAAATAAATTACTTCGGTTCTGCTTTGGGGACAGGGTTTGGGGTTCGGGATGGGAACATTCAAAATATGATGGTGGGAAAATATGGTGGAACAGTGGTGGGATTGGTGTTTGAATATTAAATGTAAACAAATGTTGCAAACAACTTTATAAAAATAAAATAAACTTTTTGAAAAAGGGAAGGTGGACCCCAGAAAAGGACAGGCCTGTGATGCACAGCGGCAGGAAACAGCCCGCATAACCACAGCTCAGCTCACCCTTGGTGAGGCCTGGGGCCAGGGCTTCCTTGGGGAGCACTCCAGCTCCTGAGCTAGCTCTTGCTCTCTGAAAAATTAACACGTGTTAGCTAGAGTCCCCCACAGATCTTCCTGGGCTGAGAGTAGAGATGAAGAACAAGGGTTTTCAATTAGCATCCTGGCTGCGTGTCCTGGGGCCACAGAGACGGTGCAGTGGATAAGGCAATAGTCAGGAACTCACTGACAACCCAGTTCTATGCACACACACACACACACACACAACACACACACACACACACACACACACACACCACTCCCCACTCCCCGCTCTTATGCCCCGCCTCCGGCCCTAGCACCACGGGAAACCAAGTAAATAACAGCAATGGTGAAAGGAGCCTGCCCTCTAAGTCTGAGAAGGCACTTGTGTCCCTTTAGCCAAGATGCAAATCAAAACCACAGTGAGGTGTCACCTCACAGCAGCTAGATTGGTGCACATCAAAAAGAGCAAGAACAGCTAGGATTGGGAGGGAGGGGGGGGACTCTCATCCACTATTGGTGGGAATGTCCATTAGTTCAACCACTTTGGGAAGATAATATGGACAATCCTCAAAAAACTAAGAACTGAGCTTCCGGAAGTAGATAAAGGACCAAACGTGATAGCTTCTCAGTATCTATATTGCAAACCAAAATGCCCAAAAGTAGAGAGAGAGTATGAGAGAAATTGTCTGCCATGGAGGCAGGGGGAAGGTTGTAAGGGGGTGGGGGTATCACTGTCACTCTCGTCCCGTTGCTCATCGATTTGTTTGAGCGGGCACCAGTAACGTCTCTCATTGTGAGACTTATTGTTACTGTTTTTGGCATATCCAATATGCCACGGGTAGCTTGCCAGGCTCTGCCGTGTGGGCTCCATACTCTCGGTAGCTTGCCGGGATCTCCAAGAGGGGCAGAAGAATCAAACACAGGTCGGCCGCATGAAAGGCAAACGCCCAACCGCTGTGCTATGGCTCCAGCCCAGGGGGTGGGGGTATACTGGGGACACTGGTGGTGGGGAATGTGCACTGATGGAGGGACGGGTGTTCGATCATTGTATGACTGAAACTCAAACATGAAAGTTTTGTAACTGTAGCTCACGGTGATTCAATCAAAAATATAAAAAAGAAAGAAAGAAGAATTGAGCTCCCATATGACGCAGCAATCTGGCTGACCCCAAAACGCTAATCAGAAAAGACGCATGTGAACCTATGTCCACCGCCACACTATTCACAATAGCCAAAGTGTAGAAACAACCCCAAGACCCAAGAGCAGGCAAAGAAACGATGGTATATAGACATCACGGCACGCTGCGCGGCTCTAAGGAAAGGACAAAATTATGCAATTTGCGGCTACCTGGATGGAACTGGAGAGTCTCCAGCTGAGTGAAGGGGGAGGCCGACACAGACTGAGTTATAAAGTCATATGTGGAATATAAAGAAGCAGGAGTTGGGGCCAGAGCAATAGCACAGCGGGGAGGGCGTTTGCCTTGCACGCGGCCAACCCGGGTTCGATCCCCGGCATCCCATATGGTCCCTTGAGCAACACTGGGAGTAATTCCTGAGTGCATGAGCCAGGAGTAGCCCCTGAGTATTGCCAGGTGTGATGCAAAAAGAAAAATAAAAGCTGAGTCAGGGAAGAGTAAACAGCAAAGGCAACGAAACTGAGAGCTGGTCCACAGAATGGAGCTTACCTGGCAGGGAGACAGTGGGGGTGGGAGGCTAATTTCTAAGGACGATTTTCTGAGACGATGCTGAAGGGAAAGTGCTCACCCTGGGGCAGGCAGTAGAATGGGAGCACTAATTAATGCAGGGACTTAAGCATTATCTATAAGAGATTTTCTTCCTTCATATAAAGCCAATATTTCCTTTTGGGGATCAAATACCTCTTTATACTTTCATAAGCCTATTCAGATTTTTTCCTTAATTTTTCTTCATTCTCCTCTTCTTGGTCTTCATCAATAGAGTGCATTTGTAGCATGTCTCTACTTCATGTATAATTTTTAAAATTTCACTTTTGAGAACAGATTTCACGTTTTGTTGTAAAGCAGAGAAAACAAGCATCACTTTTTAAGTTTAACTCTAAAAAAATCTATTGAAAAGAACAAAACCTCAATTGAACACCTACCTCTTAGAAGACGGCCAGTGTTCCTGAAATTGCACAGAGAACCAAACACGACCCCTCTCCATGCCAGAGTCTCATATAATTTGCCCATTTTTAACTATCAGC